>NW_022589716.1:19265452-19440918 GCF_004348235.1 Phoca vitulina
TCTTTTTTTTTTTTTTTTTAAAGATTTTATTTATTTATTTGACAGAGAGAGACACAGAGAGAGAGGGAACACAAGCAGGGGGAGTGGGAGAGGCAGAAGCAGGCTTCCCGCTGAGTAGGGAGCCCGATGCGGGGCCGATCCCAGGACCCTGGGATCACGACCTGAGATGAAGGCAGACGCTTAACAACTGAGCCACCCAGGCACCCTGTAGAGGGAACTCTTAATGGGTGTCAGGGACACCCAGAATGATGTTCATCCTCCTCCTGGCTGTGACATGCATCCTACCATCTGCAAATACGATCATGACTTTCCCTGCTGAAACTCCTTCGTGGCTCACCCCTGTTTACATGAAGGGAGCCTCAAACTGTGGCCGCTCACATTCCGCTTTGCCAATTTATCTTAGATCTGTCCACCTATTCTATGGTTTACTTGACATTTTCCTTTAAAATGACTTATTTAACATGAATAAATTTATTTTGAAAGAAAACTTTATATTTTAGCCTTGATACACTACATATTATGCCTTCTCCCAGCATCTTATGTTCAAACTCACATTCTTCCTAAGTTTAAATCCCTACCTTGATGTCATCACCTCCTGGGCCCTGCTGATAATTCTTCTGTTACAATGATCACACTGCTATAATTTATTTGTTTTTATATTTATTGTTCCTCCTGGACTGTGAGTGAACTCCTCGAGGGAAGGAACCTTATTCCTTCTTTCTAAATTCTCGTTTCTAAATTCCTAGCACAGAACCTTGTTGTTCTTTTTAAATTCCTGGTAAAGTTCTTGATATGTATGCAGTAGGAAGTCAGTGTACAGTTGTTGTATTTCATTTGGTTTTGAATGCCATGCTCTTGGGGAACCAGAGCAACCTTTATAAAGGTTTCTGATGAGATTTTAAAACACTGCACAAAGACATGCAATCCATCACCAAGTTCTCTGAATTTTCTTTCCAAAATATATCCCAATTCTTTTTTTTTTTTTAAGATTTTATTTATTTATTTGACGGAAAGAGAGACAGCGAGAGAGGGAACACAAGCAGGGGGAGTGGGAAAGGGAGAAGCAGGCTTCCCGCCGAGCAGGGAGCCCGATGCAAGGCTCGATCCCAGTACCCTGGGATCATGACCTGAACTGAAGGCAGACGCCTAACGACTGAGCCACCCAGGCGCCCCAAAATATATCCCAATTCTTTCCATCCCCACTGCTACTCCCCAGTCAAGCCTCCATGATGTCCACCTGGGCCATGGCAACAGGCTCCTAACTAGTCTCCCTGCTTCACTCTTGTCCCTACTCCACTCACTACACAGCAGACAGAGTGACCTTTAAATGGGTAAATCAGATCATTATTCACTCATTCTAAATCAGGATGGGAAACTGTGGAAGGGTTTCAAGCAGGGCAGAGACACAATTATATTTCTATTTAAGATGATCCCCGTGGTCGCTGGGTGGAGAAGGCATTGTGGATGAAAGGGGCAAGAGAGAACGCAAGGAGATCAGCAAGGTCCCGGGTGCAGTGGTGCAGGTGGGAGAGAGAGGATGCTGTCTGGACTGGGACAGAGACCATGGCAGTGGTTGGACGGCTGGTAAGTGCATCAGCCCTGAGGTCAACCTGGTCAGCTCCACTGTTGTGTGGATTACCCAGCTGTAATCCACTGTCCTGGACAGTGCTCTCCACCTTCTTGAAATAATCTATTAACATATTCATGGCAGAAATTGACCTTCAATGGGAGGCGTGGCCAGGGCTACTGAGAGAGGGTTGATATTGTCTTCCAGTTCTAGTTGGGATGGTTGCTCTGAGATGCTGGGCAAGGTGCTTAACCTCCTGGTGTCCTAGAAAACAGGTCAGGGCCAGCATGGTTCTTCTCAAACAGGGTCATTGTGGGGATTAAGTGAGATGATTCTTGTGGAGTATAAGCACAAGGCACAGTAGAAAGTAGATGCACAATAAATGCCAGCCTTATTATAAAATATCTCTGGGTACAGAGGAAAGCATATCATTACTAGTAGTAAATAATAGCTAAATATGTGAAAAGAAATCTCCCTGGACATATGGACATAGAAAAATAGATGAAACAAAAATCAAATGAAGAAAGTGGGTGAAAAATTTTGTATTTGTACTAATGACTGGCAAGGTTGTCACAGTCTCGTATTTTTCTGGAGTTATATCTGGCAGCTACTACCCATTATGTCTTTCCCCTTAACTTGAACCCATGTAGAGAGATTCAGAACAGTGAACACAGACACTACATCTGAAGTTTATAGTTTTAATTGATGGGAATGAAACCAGGAAAAGGAATGCATGAAAACCCACAGAATGTAACTCATACTGAAGCATTAATTCTCCCTTCAAAATAAAAATCCTAGCTACTGCTTGACCACATTTTACTACTGTGCTGTGCCAGGCCCTTTGCTTGAATTTATTGTATC
The DNA here is from genome assembly GCF_004348235.1 of Phoca vitulina. Taxonomy (NCBI): domain Eukaryota; kingdom Metazoa; phylum Chordata; class Mammalia; order Carnivora; family Phocidae; genus Phoca; species Phoca vitulina. The sequence continues at coordinate 19,267,881 of NW_022589716.1, forward strand.
TACCTGGAGGGGGTAAGGCCTTGAATCTGGAACCATGTTGCCTAGCTGTGTGTGCGACCTTCAGTAAGTTACTAGATGTATCTCTGCCTCAGCCTTTCATCTGTGCAATGGGCATAATAACAGTAGCTACTTCAAGGACTGTTGGGAGGATTAAATAGTTAATGGAATCTACAGTGCTCAGAACAACACCTGACACAAAGTAAACACTTACTAGCTACTTCATGACATCACTATTCCTATTTTACAGTTGAGGAACCTGAAGTTGCAGGAACCCGCTCAGGGTTCCACAGCTGGTGAAAGACGCAGCCAGAATGAAAACTTGGAACAGCCAGGTTCCAGAATACCCCTTCCATGCTGCTATTCTTCCTCCCATTTTAGATGATGACAAACTTTGGTGTCTTTACCGAAATGAGAACACGAATCGTTCTTCCAGTTGAACTTTTCCAGTGAAAGGCTTCTGAATGGGAAAGCTGAGTGGGATCAGAGAAAAATCAACAATTCTCCTTTGCAAAATATCAGTTGGTTTGTGTGAAGGAGGGGCTTTCCCTCAGAGGTTTTCCTCAGAATTTATTGCTAATTTGGCACATACCAGAAGGTGTCAAAACCAAGAAAAACTGAGGGCTGCACTGTATCATTTCTGTCTAGTCAGCTCCGGCTCTGTGTTCTCTGAGGTTGAAATGCGCTCAGTAGACAGAATGAGAAGTACCTGGAGCAGATGGGAGCTCTGTCCCTGCAGACATCCGGTGGCTTTCCCCTCCAGGTCCTCACACTACAGACAGATCTATCTGCATGGGCATGAGTGGCCTTCGACTCTCTCTTCAGGCCATAAGGATTGTGGAAATTTGGATTTACAAATAGATAAATCAGCATTCTAGTGTTGTGAGTAGAAGTTTAACCTAGTGGTTATATCTTAGGCTCAGGGTGGAAAAACCTATGTGGGAATTTTGGCCCTGCCATCAGCCATCCTTTGGCTTGGCTGTCTTGTGCCTCAGTTTCCTCAGCTGCAAAATGGGGATAGTGTGTGAATTTGTTGTGAGGACTGACGGAGAGCATGCATGGCCAGGGTTTAGCACAGACTGGCACACAGGAAGTGCTTCGTTACATTAGGCCATATTGTTGCTTGGCATTATCCTTAGTAGTAGCAGCAACAGAGGTAGAAATAGTAGTTCTAGTACAAAGAGCACATAACTACCAACTTCGCAAAGGATTCATCTTTGGATTCTTTATTTGAACTTTGGTTTGGCTTTGGGGTGCACATCTACTGGGAACTAAAGCAAAGTACACGTGTCTGGGTTTGGAACTCCAGGCCACGTTTTGCTTTGTGATTCTAACATATCCTTGCTTGTAATATTTTTGTAAAACCTATGCCAGTGGGTCATTGACATCCTTGTCATTTGCTGGGGGCATTTTCGTTAGATGAGAGCCCAGAGTGAACTATGAAGGACTAAACAGAGAAGAGAAAGATGCTCTTGGGTCTCCCATGGCCCCCTGGCTTCAGCATCCCTCTGCCCTGGGGCTCCTTGGCAGGGCAATACCCATGGTGATGCTTGTAACTTGTCATTTGTATAAAAAAAAAATGGGATGGTCTTCCTTCATCTGATGTTTGTGAATGTTAATGAATTAGTCAGCTCTATTTATTAAGTATCTTCTGTGCTTGGCATGAGGTGTGCGCATGGTGGGTGCTCCCTAGCTATTCATGGGGAAATTTTTTATTGTATGTCTTCTCCCAGGATGGATGAGTACCTAGTGCAGAGAGAAGAGTACGTGCTCCCCTCAGGGTGTCTACCAGAATCAACTTGCCCCTGGACACCGTACAAAGGGGTAAGGATGGTTGAGAGGGACATGGAAACCGGGGATAGTTTAAAGTTTCAACTTGGGGGGCTGTGGAGCCAGAAGTCACCGAAAAGCCTAGAAAATGAGGAGTTGGTGCCATTCTGGTTTGGTGGAGATGAAGTTCAGCCCTAAGGGAGGAGGGGCCTGCATTTGTTTTCCTCTTTGTCCCTGTGCTGCCATGGCACCTAGCCCATCACAAGTGGTAATGAGGCAGGGCCTTTTAAAAACATTTTCTTTTCTGCTAGAAATTCTTCATGTGAATTTCTTCTAAGAAGAGCAATCACACTGAGACAAAACCAAGATTCCCACTGGGAGGCAACCCTCCCCTCCTGCGAGAGTGAATGAGAGCATGGAGGGTGCTAAGACTCCAGATGCCTCAGGCTTCTTGCAGCAGCCCAGCAGGAAAGAAGCATGGGCTGGGGAGAAGCACAATAAATTAATGAAAGCAAACAATGGTAACAATAGTCTCCACCACCAACTCTTATGTAGCTGTAGCCCTAACCATGTATCAGCCCCTGTTCTAAATGCTTTACATGTATTAACTCATTTAATTCTCACAGCAACCTTATGAGGCAAAACTATCATGACTTCCATTTTATGCTGAGCAAAATGAGATTCACAGAGGTTAAGCAACTTGCCTACAGCTGGTAAGTGGTTAGTGCCAAGGACTACATCTTAGGTGATTGACCTAGTTGGCACTTATAGACAATAATACAAAAAAGAAGATAAAACAGAATCATAAAAGTATTCAATTAGTCTAAAAGAAGGCAAAAAAAAAAAAAAGGAAAAGAGAACAAAGATCAGATGGAACAAACAGAAAACAAAAAGCAAGGTGACAAATAGCAATTTAATTTAAACCTAACTATATCAATAATCACATTAAATATAAATAGGCTAAATATCCCGATTCAAAGGCAGAAATCTTCAGATTGGATTTAAAAGGCTAGAGCTAATTCCATGCTAGCTACAAGAAATGCACTTTAACTCTAAAGGCATAAGTTAAAAACAGTAGGATGGAAGGGATTTACCATGCTAACATTTGCCATTTAAAAAGCTGGAGTGGCTGTATTACTGTCGCACAAAGTAAATTTCAGGGCAAAGAATATTACTAGGGATAAAGAAGAACATTTCATAATAATAAAGGGGTCAATTCATCAAGAAGACATAATAACCTTAAATGTTTATGCATCTAAGAATAGAGCTTCAAAATAAATGAGACAAACATGGACAGAATTGTAAGAAGAAACAAACAAATCTGTAATGATAGAGATTATGATACTTCTCTCTCAATAATTGCTAGGAAGTCCTTAAGTTTTTGGAAGATTTCAACAATACTACCAACCAACTTAATCTAATTGACATTTATAGAAAATAAGCCAACAAGGGAGAGAAAATGGAATCCTAAAACTATTCAATTAGGTCAGTAGTAGTAGTCTTGTTTGAGAGTCTGTGCCAATCCGAGTGGTGTTTTGGAGATTTGCAGGGAGGAGAGAGAAGTGTGATAGCTTTGAAGAACAAGAGGTCTAGAGTAGTGGCACAGCTAAGAACATGGAAGAGGAGAGGGGATTTTTAAGAAGCATGGCTGAGACTTATAAACTGTATCCCCTTCAAGTTTCGTTGAAGCGTAACAGGAAAATCAGATTTGCTGTAAATTACTCTGGGTTGGTCTACTGTGGTTCATTGACTGAATCCAGAGTGGAATCACGGGAGCTCTGTATTTCATTCAAGTTTTGGGTCCTTTGTTAGAATAACACAATTCTAGACCCAGCTCCAATGTATAATCTCATTTGGGCAAGTCTGTTCACCACTCCACATCTGTTTCCCTATGTGTAAAGTGGGATTCATTCATTCATTTATTCATTTACACAACGAATAGGTTAATTTATTAGACTTTTACTACATGGCAGGCCCTGTAAGAGCTACTTTGAACAAGGGAGACAAATGTCCCTGGTGACAAGGAACTCACAGTCCAAGGGGGAAGAGAGACGACAAACCAATAAATAAAGAGATATGTGATGTGTGAGATGATAAGTGCTCTCCTGAAAATAAAGCAGAGTAAGAGAAAGAGAGAGGACACACGTGGGCTAGGAAAGGAAGGCATTCTGATATGGTACAGAGACATGCAGAAATCAGGTGAGCCATGTAAAAAGCTGGGTGGAGAAGAAGAGGCATCCAAGGCAGAGGGAAGAATGGGGACAAGGGCCCTGAGGTGCAGGTGCACTTGGAGTCTTTGGGGAAGAACAAGGAGGCCAATGTGGCTGGAGGAGTGATCAAGGTCAGGTAGGCAGTGGAGTCTTCATAGCCATGGTAACAACAATGGGTTATACTCTGAGATGGGGGATCATTAGAGGTTTTCCAGCATTGGAGTGGCATGATCTAACTTGTGTGTTAAAAAAATTACTCTTGCTTCATGGTGGGAAACAGACTACAGGGAAGCAAGGACAGCAGTAGGGGGGCTGCTTACAGAGTAAGGGCACACGTGAAGGGGAAGAGGGATGGAAGCTTGGATCCAAATGGTGATACAGTGGTGATGAGGAGAGGCTGAACTCTAGGTTTATCTTGAAGGTGCAGTGAACAGAATTTGCTGATGGATGAGATGAAGAGCAAAAGCAAAAGAGAAATGTCCAAGATGACCCCAAGCTTCTTGGTCTGAGCAACTGGGTGAAGGGAGAGGCCATGTATTAATATGGGAGGATAATGATACCTAGTCCCTGTGAGGCTATTTCAGAGATAAAATGAGAAAGTGCATGTGAATACACTTGCTGAGCTTGAAAACACCATACGGATGTAAAATATGAAAAATTACTCTCCGAGGACTTGCTCCTTGTCAAATAGGCCCAGATCCTAATGTCTTAAGGCCAGAAAGTAGTGTTGACTTTCTCAATAACATTTTTCTGTTCAATAAGGAAAGTTATTCTGAGTGGCCCAGTGGTTCATTCAAGGAACCACAGTCCGCCAACAAGGACTCATTCACAGTAATTCTGATTTTCCTTTTATGTTTTGGTAAACATGAAAGAAGATAAAATTTATAACCTCAGCCATGCATTTTAATTCCCTTCTCTCTACTATTCTTTAAGCTCTAACACTATTTTGATATTTCTCTCCTTCTTCCCCACACAATAGGGCCCAATAAAGCTATTTTAACTTTAAATGAAAAAAAATTGTAGTCCATAATAAACATTTTTATTTTCCTTGAGTCACCCCTTGCACAACTAATGCTGTGCATGCCTGATTTAGGCCACATTGGGTCTGACAATGTTAGTAAGAAAGCTATTGGCTACTTCTCAGGGCTCCCTTAGGCCTTCCTTGTTATTTCCTGGCAGAGGGGTGATTTTTACATGGCAGGCTAGTAATATGAAATAGCGATGTAAGCTGTCAGAAGGGAGTTACGTATTTCTTCTGTCATCTGTAGGGTCAAGGTAGCCTGAAATGTCTCAATAATTTTACAAATGAATCAACAGAAAAATCAGTGAATTCAGATCAGTCAGTTCAGTTTCCAACAGAGTAAATGAAGAGAATGTGGGAAATGGGAATGTGTCCCATGGAAAAATTAATACCCATGTAAAGTATGCTGTGGGAATTGAATGTGGGAGTACTTGGAAAACTCCTAGTTTGGTGCTTCAAAGGGGCTGAGAAAGTGGGTTCAGCTACTGATCCTTGAAGGAAGTTTAAAAAGACTGAACTTTTGAGGACAGACACATTCAATCATATTTTTGTTTGGTCTCTCTCTTTGGTCTGTCCTACCCTCCTCATTTCTCTCTCTCTTGTCTCCTTCCATCCTGCCCACTCACACTCTGGTTCCTTTAGCAAATAGTTACTGAGTATTTATGAGCCAATATTTTGCTAAAGATGCAGAATCTTTTCCTGTGTGCTATAGAGACCTAAAAGAATTCTCAAACCCATTGTTTAACTGGAATGTTTACATCAAGGGGGAAGAAATACGGGGGAGAAATTCCACTTAACATTTTTGGAATATATGCCAGGAGTATGATAACAAAGAGGAAAAGCTGTACTTTTACAGGGTTAAGCAGAATAGCAATCAGTACCTGCAGAATCCCTGAAAAACATTTCATGAGATATCTTCGTGAGATGCTAACCTGATTGAAGAGAAGCTGGCTGCCCTTCATCACGAATGGTTGAAAAAAGACTACATGTGTAGCAAGGGTCTAGCTCACTCTCCCATGGCCTTCCCATGGCCACAGGCAGAAGAGTTTTGGCATAATCACATCTCAGGCTCTGGGAACAGTTTGGCTTCAAGATAATGCCATGCAAATTCTCTAAGTCCATGCCATAGCTCAGGTTCAGTACTGGCCTTCCAGCTTGTTGGGAGACCTTTTCTTTTCTGGAGTTCCCCATGCCTAAGGCCTCCAGTGCCCTGACTGGGAGGTATCTATCTTTCTCTAGAACCTTGAGTGTTCCATGTTTCCTACAACTCCAAGGCACCAAAGCTGGAATGCTGTTCTTTTTCCCCAGCCACATGTTGCTGTGGTCTGCTCATTTGCTGGGGCGTGTACTTCCTGTCCTGACTGCTCCCTCCTGGACCTGTTTAAAGTCTCTATTTAAATCTGTCTTAATCAGTGGCTAGTCCCTGGTGTTGGGTTTTTGCATTCCCCAAGCCTCGAGCACATAACCAATTCTCAGTTTTCATGTCAATTTTATCATTTTAAACCATCTCATAAATGCACACACCCCAAGAGAATTGAGACGTATTTACTGACCAGAAGGGTTAAGCAGAATGGCAATCGGTACCTGCAGAATCCCTGAAAAACAATCCATTCCCTTCCACTGGTTAGATATCCACCCCATTCAGAGTTATATGGCCCAACTTCTCTCTAAGTGACACATTCACATTTCCTGAGATAGTGGGGTCCAAGCAGTTTAATAGACCATGGCATATACCCAGTTGTCAATAAACAATTTCTGTAAAAATCATTGATCTGTGAAATAAAACTTATTTTACTTATTTTATGCTACTTGAAATCACTTAATTGCTCATGTCTCTCAACCTTAAGAAACTGAAGGTGATCATAAATTTTCTATGTTTTGGTCATTTATTTAAAGACTACACTAAACACTAACACTGATTCAATGTGAATTGAACGTTTGAATGTCACCTATAGTACCTGCTCACGTCTCTTGGATGTGGCTGTTCATGAAGGTGAAATTGGATGATTCACATAGTCTGAAAGATCTAGATGCCACTGAAAAGGTACATAAAGCCAAAAAAACCTCCTAAACTGGAACCACCCAGCATGCTTCTGGGAACATTTTGAATTGTACTAGAAATCCTATTAGAAAAGAAGGAAATTATTCTATCTTGACAGCACAAATGCACATACAGTAATCATAAGAATTGAGGAAGCTTATAGTAATCTCTCGTGAATCCTTTATATTTCCTTCCATGTACTTCTCTGAAGATCAGTTTTTCTTTTTAGAAATTATTTTAGAAAATATGGATGGAGATCTCTCTAAAACTCCCACTCGGAGAAGAAACACTTACCCAGAATGCTTCATGTTCTGAGGCTTATCCATTCGGACCGCAAGTTTGATTTTGAGGTCTTGATCGGGGCAGTTTTTGGAGACTGTCATTTTGTGCCACTCTGACTGTTTGGGGCTGTTTGGGGTGGGATGGAGAATAACCTGTAGGGAAAAAGGACAACCATCTTAGCCAGAAAATGGAAACCCGGTCATGGGCATGTTTTTAATCAATGAGAAACTTTGCTGCTGAGAAGCTGAGTGTCTTGTCCAGCTCCCATAGCTGGCAGGCATTTAAATAAAGCAAAGCCTGGCTGCTGGACTCCAATCCAAGGCTCTGACTACCAACTGTGGTTGCCTCGTGCCAAGCAGACCAGCTCGAGGACAGAAATGGTGTTCTCTTGCTCTCTTCTCTCTCCCCTGGCTAATTCAGCAAAAGTCAGGATCATGGTTTCTGTGATTCTGCTTTTGCATTTTCCTAAAATTCAGAAGTCCTAATGCAACCCAGAACAGACAATGTTCACATACGATTCTCTCCCTGTAAGAAGATAGATGTATGAAAGGAAGAAATATCCTTACACATTAGGGCACCTCTCGTCCGCTCATCTTTCTACTCCTCAGGATTCCTTCTCCTGTTTCAGGAGGAGACATCCCTCAAAGCCCGCAGGGTAAAATGGAAGGGACTTTATGTGAGACCTACGGAAGGGAAGGGTCTTGCTGACACTCACACATTTGCACACCATTTCACCAGGACTTGACATCTCTGTCACAAAACACCCAGCTCTGTCTTGGCTTGAAAGGAAGCACACACAGCAGGAAGGATGGGCTCTTTGAAAGTGTCTTTCACTCTATGCTTCAGATATGCTACTCTCAATGTGGGTCTCCTGCTTGGTTCTCACTGCCTCCAGGGCCGGAAGAGAGGCAAAGATTTATGGATAACTCAGCACATCCCCTTCTTCATTTTGCCACCCGAGTTCTCAGGAGCCACATGGGATCCGAGGAACATGCACTCAGGCAGGAGTGAACTATCTGGAAAATCCCCTAAGCTGAGGGAACAGGCACTAAATATAGGCACAACGAAAGCTGGGCTTGCTAAGATTTGCTTTTGTGGTGGCAGCGTGCCCTGCTTTGTTGCACGTGGGCTTTGGCTCTGTTTTCACAGCATCTATTTTCTCTAGGTGCAGGGGAAGGCAGCCTCTCTCCTGGGCTGCTTGCACCTCTGCAGGGGGACGGGAGGGGCTTAGAGTCTCAGAGGCAGACACCCGGCCTTCCAGATGCTGTCAGCCTCACCGTCCGCCTGTAAGCCTGGCTCGTAGGGAGGGTGGGAGCTGATGGCTTCCCGCGAGGTGGCACAATGAGAGCTCAGGAAGAGTGGGAGAGCTGGGTGGAAACACAAAATCGGCCCCCTCTGATGGGTCTTGTTTGTGCTGATTTTTCACCCCTTCTCATTCCAGGCCTGAATTCCCTCTCTCTGATGAAAGAAAATAGATCATTTTTGCTAAATGCAAAATTTGAGTCTTCTCAATGTCTTATGGCATGATTGAAATAGGAGGCCTGATTTTTTAGACTGGAGGCTGCCAAAGATTTTTTGATCATGCCCTATGCCGGTAAAATATGTTGAGCCAATAGCCCAATTTCTGTAAATATACTGCTATCGATATAAAAATATATGACCATCAATATACAAATATATAAAATATCATTATTTATATATAAGTTATATAAATATATATCATTATATTTATATTTTATATATTTATATTATATACACTTACTTTGCATTAACATATTACATTGTTACATGTAGCATAACATATACACAAATAAAGAAGTCTTAAAGATGAGCTAAAGATAAAAAGCTGTATTTTTAAGTATCTTGCTAATTGTGGCGGCTTTATACTATTATTAGCCATATTTTAAGGTACCCTATATATTTAGGGCAAGGCTCACTGTTCATGATACTGGAAGTAAATCTGTAGCTCAAGTAGTCTTGTAAATCATTTCAGAATCTCTTGACTGACATCTATCCTATCTGATTACTTTGGCAGTGATTTTATCTCACGATGCAGATGACAGCACGCCTGCTTAGCAGGACGGGTGTCAGCTCCACCATTTTTGCGCTGTTTGCCAGGCTTGCAATACTAGTATCATCCTGAGATTATAGCACTTTTGTAGTAATCTTTGCAGGCCATTTATTCATTCTGTGAGGGTTAATTTCATTAAAATTCTATCATCAAACGGATCAACTGACATAACTGGTACCAGCAAAGTGTAGTATGTTGTAGGATGCTGGAGGCAAGTAAGTCAGGGTGCCACTGGGCAACAGAGACCCTTCCCTCCCCTCAAGAGAATGCCTGTCCCTATATGTCACTCTATATGGTGTTCCATTTCCTGAGACCCCAGCTTTGGGGAGATGAAGAGAAGGGCGCTGCTGATCCCAGGGAAGCTGACCCTCTCCTGAGCTAGTTTGGCCTGAGGGGTGAGGGGGGGTGATGTGCTGGGAACCAGTGAGGAGGAGGGACTGGTAAGAGAAAGCCCAGCCAGGGCCAGAACAGTGGCAGGCAAGGCCCTGAGCCTCCTTCTGCTCCTGCCCATTTGGCAAAATCAAAGCAGGAGCAGTGCTCTGGGCACCCGGAGCTCGTTAACAGGCCTTCCACCATATGGATTCTGGGCGTGTTTCCCACTGGCAATATGGTGTCCATTCGCTGACACAAATGACCACAGCTCATTACTGGCCCCTCCACAAAGACTTCTTCTTCCACATGGTGGCTCCCCAGGGAGACTTCCTCTCCGGGGTAGATGGAGAGATGAGGTCACTGCAGTTCTCCTCCATCTTCATCTCCACCCTGCCATGTGCCTGACGGGTTGACGACTCCTTTGTATGTGTCAGCCCTGCTGAATTATTAGGGTCCTCCTGGGTGCACATGAGCCCTAAGCAGTCCAGACACCTCATCTGGACATTCCAGGCTGCTAATCAAGCACTTTGTCATCTCAGCCGAGGCCCATGCATGCTGTGCTTTGATGTGGTGATGCTGATGTGGGAACACAACCCACTCTGTGCAGTGAGCTGCATGCCAGCCAGCCCCAGCTTCTCTTCGTTACCTGGGCACATAGGCAGGTCCTTCTGGGGGGCTGCTTTATCCTGAGGCTTTACCTGCTTGATCCTCTCCAAGCCTTAGCCTATATATCCTTCCCTACCTCTGCATCCACCTCAGACCCGGGGAAGGCATTCCTGACGCTCAGACTGGGTTACGTCCGCTTGCTATGTGCTCCCAGGTGTTCTTTCTCTAGGGACCACTTACCACATAGCACTATAATTCCGTTTTTATGTCTATATCCCTTAAGTTTTTTGAAGTCAGAGCTTTTTGCCTGTCATTATTTCTGTTTGCTCTGTGCATGCCACAAATGATGGGACACCATGGGCTCACAATCCTATCCCATGAATAGAAGTTTGATAATATTACAGTATTGGTAAGCATGTAGAGAAACAGTCACTTATGCCTTTTGTGGAAATATCAATTGGTGTATACTCTTCAAGGGACAATTTGGTAGTATGTGTCAAAATTCAATTTTCATTCAGCAAAACGTTTTTTTGAAAACTATCCTACACATACACACACACACATGTGCAAAGAAATAAATTCAAGGCTATTCACTGAAGCATTGCTTATGCAGCCAAAGACTGGAAACAATCTAAATATATTATGATCCATCTATACATGGAATATTACACAGCTATGAAAACAGGAAGCATGTCAGCATGGGCTGACATGGACTAATCTCCAAATATACTGATACTTCAAGCAAAGTGCAAAGCAGTATCTATACAGTAACTTCCAGCTGTGTGCTTGCTTTCTTTCTTTCTTTCTTTCTTTCTTTCTTTCTTTCTTTCTTTCGTGGGATGTATATACATATGCTTGTACATGCTATGCTTGTACATGCGTAGAATACTGGGTGAAGAATACACAATAAACTGAAAACAAGGTTTTTCTCTGTAAAAGATACTAGGGCAAGGTGGGAAGAATCATTCATTTTCACTAATACCCATTAAAAAAATTTTTTTTGCAGCACATGAATTATTTTTTCAATTAAAAAGTTGATTAAAATGAAGCATAATGAATATAGAACAAACTAGATATTGTTGAATGAATGAATGTAGCACTGGGATTTTAAATGTGGCTGTGTCCTGCTAAGCTTGGGAACAATTAGAGCATAGAAATACTCCCTCAGGGGTACAAGAAATTGCTTCACTTTAAAACAGAAAGCAGTCCTCACCAGCAGCAGCGTGCGGAGGGGCCGCCAGCAGAGGGCGGCCCAGCGGGCATGTGGACCACACAGGCAGGTTTCACGGCAACTGGTGGAAAGTTTCTTTGGTAGGAAGAGTAAATTCTTTTTTTTAAAAATTTTTTATTGTTATGTTAATTGCCATACATTACATCATTAGTTTTTGATGTAGTGCTCCATGATTCATTGTTTGTGCATAACACCCAGTGCTCCATGCAGAACATGCCCTCTTTAATACCCATCACCAGGCTAACCCATCCTCCCACTCCCCTCCCTTCTAGAACCCTCAGTTTGTTTTTCAGAGTCCATCGTCTCTCATGATTCGTCTCCCCCTCCGATTTCCCCCCGGAAGAGTAAATTCTTATCTGGGGAAATAGGTAATGGGGCTGGAGGAGAGAATGAGTTCTTAAGAAATGAATAACTGTATGGGGCTGTGGCAAGCCCGTGGCCTTCACCACAGCAGCAGAGCTGAGGGTTTTATTTCTGCATAGGGACAAAGTGGTACAGTGGAAATGGTCCTGGAGATGAGTCAACATCATTCCTGCACGTTACTTGCCTCCTCTGGGCCCCAGTGCACTCATCTGGGCAGGATGAGTAATAACTAATTAGGGTTATCATGGAGCATCAGGGAGGGGGCTACATAGCATCCTCAGGGACGGGCACACGTACAGCGCCTGGGCACCACCCTCACTGGGTGGCTCTGGGGGAGCTTCCTGCCTTCCATGGGAATCTGTTTTCTCATTTATAAAATAAAAAGGTTTGACTAGCCCAGAGGGCTTAACTTTCCTGAGTGGAAACAGCTTTGAGAAGTTGGTGAATGCTTTGGACTCGTGAGTCCAGAAAAATGCACATATGCCCCTCCCCACCTCAACAATTTGCAAACCATTTCAAGGGTTTCCTGGATTCCATGGAACCTTCTGTGGACTCAGGCTGAGCATTCCTGGACTCGCCTCTTCTAACACTAATATCCTGGTCTACATCCTAGTAATATGATTCCGGGTCAGCTCTATAGATGAAAGCCAGATTAAGTGGGCACAAGAGGACGAAAAAAGAAAGCCTGCTTACTGTGTTCTTGCTGGCCTTGTTAGGGCTGTGTGCCTATGCACTTGTCTCCAGGTGTTCTCACATTATTCCACTGATGACATACCAGGGGCTTAGAGAGGCTGAACGTTTGGCTGAGGTCAGACAGCTTTCGGAAGGGATTACGCAATCAACCAGTATGGAATGAAATGTATTGGGAGTCTCTGTGCTGGGGTCGGGGTATAGGGTAGTGAACAGAATAGTTTAGGGTTCTATGCCCATGGGGTTTTCGTAGTCCAGTGTGGGAGACAGAAGCCAAAATTTTTGTAAATTCTTCCTTCTTTCTCTCATTGGTGATCAAGTTTAGTGGACGGGTGGCTGGGGTAGTGAATGAAGGAAGATGGGCAGTCAGGAAAGGGATCTCTGAGGAGGTGGCATGTATGTAAGGAAGGAGGCAGCCTTTTGAAGAGCTGGGTAGTGGGGACCGCTCCAGGCAGGGAGAAAGCCCTCCAATGCAGGAAGGAGTGGTATATTCGGTGGACTAAGATTTGGCCCCGATACTGACGCATAGTGGATGAGGGGAAAGGTAGCAACAAAAGAGGCCGAGGAGGTGGGCAGACACCAGATCATATGCATCCTTGTAGGCTGTGCTACCGAGTTCCAGTTTTATTGTAAGCACTGTGGAGTGATGGAAGCATTTGAAGCCAGTAAATCTAAGTTACATTCTGAAGAGATGGGCTGCCTGGTGCAGAGTCAATGGCTGAGAAGTAAAAAGAAATGTCTTTATTACCTCAGTGGTACTCAAAGGGACTGGTACCACACTTTGGGATGCTTCAGAAATTTGGGGGACAATTTTGGTCAACAAAATAATGGTGCTGGGCTCTGTTGGTATTGAATGGCTGGGGCCCAGGGATACTACACGTCATGCAGTGAATGAGATGTTCCTCCCCAGTGAGGAATCGTCCTGCATCTCACCCGACTTCTGAATATTCCCACTGGGTGGGAATGGAAGTGGAAAAGCCTGTTTATAATGAACTGAGTCTAGATCTTAAATCTTCTTTACATATTGTTAAAAAGAAAACCACAGGCATCAAATGGTGTTACTTGTTCCCAAACCGGTGCTCAGGACATAATCTAACTGCAGTTTCAACCTCCCCCAGAAATGTAGTCTTAATGGGTCAGTCAGGAAGTTTTCGGTCAGGGCTGGTGAGTCTGCTACTTGGGCCCTCTCCATTCCCCAAAGAGAGATGGGTCATCTGTGTGATAAGACCCCTCACTTTTCCCCCTAAAGGAAAGCCACCTTACCTAAAACAATCCTTTTCTTTTGCTGGTAATTTCTTCCCCCTCATCCTTCTGCAGAAACCTTGGTTTTCATACATCTTCTTGGGGCCCCCTCTACTTGCAGATGGGATCCTGCCTGATTCATGAATCATTTAATAAGCCAATTAGATCTTTAAACTTCACTACATTGAATTTTTGTAATTTGGAACAATATACACTCGAAGCATTTTTGGCACTTTTCCAGGGAAATTGAGGAAACTGTGTTACCAAGACTTGTGGGTGGTTTGAAGAAATCAGTTTACTGACATTTAAGCTTCGGAGCTTCTCCCTTCCATGGCGGGTTTTGTCGCCATGACCTTCAGAGTGGTTCCCTATGTCGGAACAAGGACAGCGTTCCTTCTTTAGGTCTTCTAGTGCAGTTGTGCCTGAATCTTTACATTTTGAAGTTATTTTATTATTAATTAATTCCCTTTTATTTCTTCTTCATATTATGTCATTGTACTGATTTTTAAATTGTTAGGTGGGCCTGCTTGTTAAATTATTCCAAGAATTTCACTGCCGGATGGGAAGGGCATTGCAACTCTTTGCTCTAAAGGGTATCTGGGTCTGAGGGTGTAGAGAACCCCTGCTGTATCTTCTGCAGGGTGCACTACTGGTAGCCCAGATTTAAGAGGAGAAATGGAGGGTGGAGAGGTTGAGGGACTTGCCCAAGGTCACACAGTCAATGGAGAGTAGAGCCTGTGGATTCAAACCCGAAGCTGGACCTCTCAGTACTTGTCAATGCTGCCTCTTGGGACCTGGGGACACAGCTCTCTGGAGCTCCTTGTGATGGGCAGTGCTTACCCGTCCGAGCTCCTTGTCCTCCAAGGCCAGGACCCCTGTGCTCTCTGTGAACAGTTTCACCTTCACAGCTGGCAGTGCGTGGGTCGTCGAGAAGTCACCCTGGGTGCCCCAGCTGCGGACAGAATCAGAAAGGTCAGTGCGGAGCCCTCTGCCTTGACAATGCTAAATGCAGCTGCCTTCCTCCCGAGTAGGGGGAATGCAGGGTTAACCCAAGGCAGCATTGGCTGTCACATCCCCCTCCCCTTGCCTCCCCTCCAAAGCTGCCGGAGTGACAAAAAGTGTTAATTAACTTGTTAGGCAAATGCAAGACAGATGCTCAGAAAGTTGCCACGGGTCTTCACAGAGCACTACCAGGAATCACTTGGAATTAGCATGGAATCGAGTTGTCGAGAACTCTTCCCCGTGCATTTGCTATCCTTACAAACTACTTCAGGGTCGCCACGAATATTTCCTTGTATCCTTTGAATCCCTAGTTCTTGGAAACTGCAGTTCTAGATTTTGAGATAGGGCTTCATTTGGTCAGAGCCAACATCCAACTTTAAAATGCGTTTTACAATGAATCATGGAACACTACATCAAAAACTAATGATGTAATGTATGGTGATTAACATAACATAATAATAAAAAAAACAAAACAAAAAATAAAATGCGTTTTAAAATACGGCAGTCATTTTGGGGAGGCGGGGGGCCCCATTTCCTCTGGCATTCAAAGATGAGTTGAATAGAGTAATGGATGGAGCTCAAAGGAGTGGAAGGTAGAAGGAGGAGAAGTGGGAAATGCCCTTTCCTACTTGTCTGTGGAAATCTGAGTCTTAGATCTCCTCAGAGCAGAGCCTGGCTTAACCAGCTTCCGGGTGGGGTGCTAGCCAGGGTGGACATGAGCCGCCGATGGGTCCCTCAGATGGGGCCTTTTCCTCTACTCATCATTGTTATCACAGAGCCCTACCATCCATTCTATACCTACAGTCAGTGCGATCTTCCAGAAGTGTCCACTGGATTGCACTGAGCCCCCAGGGTGCAATCCAGACCCACTGCGTGTAGTCTCCCACTCGCCTGCTCCTAACTATGCCACCTCAGGGCCCCTGCATGCATGCTTCCCTCTGTTGGCAATGCTTCTCCCCACCTGGCTACCTCTTCAGAGCTCAGCTTCAATAACACTTTCCCATCCCTGGTCTCCCAGTCTAAATGTGGTCTGGTGTTAAATTCTCTGGAACATACTGTTTAATTTTCTGTCCTAGCAATCACTGGATTTGTAATTACTTATTTCTGTGTGATTATTCAATAGCTGAATCCTCTGATTGGATATTTTTTGCTTATGTTGCATACTTAGCATAGTGCTTAGCACATAGAAGACACTTAAGAAATATTTGGTGAATAAATAAGTGATGCCAAATATACATTCTTTTACAGAACTAGGAAACAGGAATAGATATAATTTTGTATAGAGGTTTTTTTTTTATTTAGCCTTATATGATGGCCAACATCCATACTGTAAAATATACATTATAATATTATTTTTAATGACCCTATAATATAATTCCTTATAGGTACATCGTAATTTATTTAACCATTGTTCTATTATTGAGATGGGGCTGGACATGACTTTTTAAACTTCATCTTTGATTATTTCCTTGGGAAATATCAATAAACATCATACTGCTCTTAAAATGCTGCAGGAATTCTGCTCATCAATGAACAAAGTCTTGGGATACCGATTCCCAAAATACTTTCCACAAAGGTGGCAACCATCGTCCCAGCATCTGGGAATGAGCGTGAATCACAGTGCTTCTTGCCTTCAAGGGATGCCCCTATTCACTTTTTCTTCTGGCTTACTTTGTCTTTGGTGTTTTCATGGGCATTTCTTTGACTAATAGCAGGCTTGAATGTATTACTCTGCTTGTTGGTTGTATTTCTACTTCTGTGAATGATAGAAATGACTTCTAGTCTCCATGTTGCGCTCAAATAAATCCTGTTGACTAAACTCAAAGACATGAGGAATCTAGAGAAAGTTGACAAGATAGCACCAGAAAAGTGGAGGTAAGGAGGACCCCAGATTGGAAGCCAAGGGATAAAAAGTCATTGAGGAAAACCCAATAGTCATGACTGAGAAAGGGAGAAGATATGCAAAAAGACAGAACAAGAAGCAACAGGTTCCAAACACAACAGCACAATGTTAGATGTACAGATAGAAGCTCCTAATTTTGGTCACCAGCTACTGCAGAAAGCTCCTAAACAGGGAATCAATTTACTAGCAAAAGCAACATGACAAAGTATAGGGTTTTGAATCAGACACCTTTACTTCAAATCCTGGTTAGTCACTTATGAACGGTAGGACTTGGGGCAAGTAATTAATGTCCCTGTACCTCAGTGTGCTCAGCTCTAAAATGGCCTCATTTCAGAGTAGTGACATAATAAAGATAAATAAAAATAAGATAAAGATAAATAAATAAAAGGATAAAAAATAAAAAGTAAATAGTAACAGGCTTGAAAGAGCATGAGAACCCAATAAAATTTGGCTACCTTCTCTCCCCAAAATAAGGATATGTAAGATATATTCTAGTAACTGTGATGATCACTTCTATTTTGTGTTATCCATTCAACACGTATTAAGAATCTATGACATTGCCTTCCTACTACACAGTGTAGGTAGTAAAATAGTTATCATCCCCATGTCACAGATAAGAAAACTGAGAAGAAACTCAAGATCTTGTCCGTTTTACTCCAGTGAATTTTGACTAAGCTGGTTAGAACCCAAATCCCTTAATTCCCATGTTACAGCTTTCCCTGCTAATACTGTCATAATTATCAATAACAAGCATTATTAATAATTAGCAATATTGGCAAAAACCATGATCATTCATTTATTCTTTGTGATGAATTGTGCTATTAATCTCTTTGGGCATTTATCATGATTGGTCATGGAGATGAGGAAGATTCCTTCTAGAAATCAAAAGAGTTCTGGAATGAGATGCATTAACACCAAGCCACAAAGAGGCCTTGATTTCAGTGCCCCCCGGGGCCCCCCACACTGTATCTCTATGATACTGCTGTTGGAACTGGTTTGCTGCTACCCAAGGATGCTCAGCTCATCAGGCATTCAACGTGACTCAGACTGTAGGGCAGAGTGAGCCCTCCACCCTGTCAGTTGGATGCAATTCAAGCCACTGGAGGCTGCCCTGACGACCCAGTCCATTTGGACACTGAGTGGCTTTTCCTTTCCCCCAGATTTGCAGCTGTGCTTTTGGCTTCCCACCATGACCCTTGGCTCACCTCAAGTTTTTAGGTCACTGCTGAATCCCAATTTATCCATCAGATTTCAAAATGGCAGGCTGGCCCAGTGAAGCAGGCAAAAAGAGAAAAGTCTCCAGTCTAATCAGGTTGGGCTATGTCATTTCAAGGCCTGTGCAAAATGAAAATGTGGGGCTTCTTCTTCAAAAAGCAGGAGAAAGTGCTACTAATGGTACTGAAATATAGAGTCTTTCTCTTTTTCAGAGTAGTTCTGCTCAAATGCATGCTCCATTGTTCCATCAAACTTCACTTAACAAACAGGGTGAAGGGTAAAATAATTAAGAATTTCAAGATGGCAATGCAGAGCATTAAACCAAACAGAGGTCTGAGTGTAGGGCCTGTGTAGTTGCATGAGTCATAAGCTCACAAATAAGGATCTGGGTTCAATGACACCCAGTCTGTTTAGCTGGGACTGAGGATGGGCGATGCAGTGGAAATTGGCTGTCACTGGTGTTGACATGAAACTTCACCCTTCACTGTAGTCCTTGGACTTTGTAAAAGAACGACTCCTGACTTCTTTTTGTAGATGCTTCCTATTCATAGAAGACCCAGGGAGATTTAATTATAAGTACTGTTTCCTGTCCCTTTCCCCTTTGAAAAAAAAAAAGTCATGGAAATGTCCACTCTGTCTTTTTCCAGCCACAGAGAGACCTGACTATCTTTACAACAAACAGCTAATATTTATTCAGAGATTACTATGTGCTAGGCACAAATTCCTCCCTCAAAAGTGTTACTCAGACATACATGCATTTCATTTTTTTACATCCTCTTGCCCATCCTGTGAAAAGCTTATAATGGTTACTCCCACAGTTACAGACAAGACACTCAGACTCAGACAGGCTATAATGTGTCCAGGATCACACACAGGGAGCAAATGGCAGTCTGATTTCATGACCCAAACTCAACCATGGCACCATATGGCCTTCCTTTCACGTTCCACCAACTCACTGCTCTGTGTCTTGATCCAGTTAAATCAGTTACGTTTGTAACTGTACTTTTGCCAAGCCTTGGCCTTTTGGTGGGGCCACACATCATTCAATGAATCTATTTCTCAATGTTGCATTCTTCTCTGCTCATTTCTTTTGCTTTGCTGTGCACTGAGACTGTGGTTATTAAGGTGGATACCTCTTCTTAAAAGTTTCCCAGAACTGAAATACAATTGCAGTTTGATTTGAGAAGACCAGAGGTTGATAATATTTATTGCAAGCAGCAGTTGGAGAGGTTAACAAACTTCTCTCTGAACGCAGGTAGATAAAGTGGGTGAGGTCTCCCTCTTTTGTGACCTCATCATATCTGCCACTATAATCACACCATAGAACTAGCTCACAGAAAAGCTAAAAATAGTCACCAATTAGCAAGTGCTTAAATTTTGCCATCCCGGGCTGAGTGCTTTTCATGGATTATCTCGTTTAATCCGTCTGACTGCTCTTATGAGGTATATTCTGTTATTATCCCCATTTTATAAATGGAGAAACTAGGACTTGGGGAGGTTAAGTAACTGGACCAGGGTTTCAGACTATCACAGAGCCATGCTTTAAACACCCAGGGTTTTTGACTGCAGAGCCCATGCATGAAACCATAGAGCTTCACTGCCTCTCAGTAACACATAACACTGTATCATAGTGTAGTCTGACAATTATCTGTGTGTGTATCTGGCTCTCTCTCTAGACAATGTACACCTTGGGAGCAGGGAGCATGGCATAACTTATTATATTTAATTAATCTCCTGCACCAAGCACAGGACCTGGCACACAACAAATACTTATTTAATGACTAGGAAGAAGTGATAAATTCAGAATAATCATGTCACCAAATTCAGGGAATTATGGGGAGATGTGACATTTGGGATAGCCAAGGGTATGACGGCCTCCTTTGAGCAAAACTGAGACCTTTATATCCTTAGAGATAAGATGATTTTTAGGAGCACAGCAACTCTCTGCAGTGCACACTGAGGCTGGCAGCATGCAGTGGAGACCCAGCATACCAAGGACGGTTAACTCATGAGGCCAAGGGCTGGCAGCAATGTGAATGTCAATGGTATAATGCTGGAAAGTGCCACCAAGTTATAAAATGGACTATTATCATCACTTCTGGTCTTTCCAGCCATCAGCACATAAACATAGACTCTAGAAATGCAATCACTCAGAGTGGCACCTCCAAATATAAAGCAACGTGTATTGACACATGTGAGCCCATTCCAAACCAAGTACATTTTACAAGAGGGTGGGGAATAAATATAGGAACAGTCCAGCTCTCTGCGGCACTGGGTGAAACTGACTTCTACTGCTCTAGGGATCGTATCTCTAATTAGCCCTTCATTTCTTTCTTCATTTAGAAAATACTTCCTGCATGTCCCACCATGTGCAAGTCACTGTGTTAGGAGCTGCTGTGGATCCAAAAGGTGAAAGAGACATCAGTACTTAGGGATATTGTGTTTTACCTGGAGAGATGTCAGATGCAGAAATGATAACACTTATTAGAGTGAGTTTGAGCCTTGACTTTCACATCTTTAACTGGGGATAAGGATAATACTGACCCCAGAGGATTGATGGACGAATAAATAGGAGATAAGCTATTGTATATACACTGTTCAACTCAATACCCAGCACATGGAAAACACTAAAAAGTTATGTCTTTCACTGTAGGATTATAAACCAGGGGTTGGTAAACTATGTCCCATGGGCCAAGTCTGATCAAATACCTGCTTACGTATGGCTGATGAGCTAGGAATGGTTTTTCCATTTTTAAATGACTGAAAATAATCAAAAGAAGAATGTTTTGTGGCACAAGAAAATTACATGAAATTCAAATTTTAATGCCCATCAATAAAGTTTTATTAGGACACAGCTATGTTCACCCCTTTACATACCGCCCATGCTGCTTTTGCACTTCAAAGGCAGAGCAGAGTAGTTACGACAGAGACCATCTGGCCAACAAGCCTAAATTATTTACTTTCTGGTCTGTTATAGAAAGAGCATGCTGACCGCTGATAGACAAAGTGAAATCGCTGGTTCAATCTAATGGGAATACTTTTATTTTCATTAGCAGATCAGAAGGAAGTATGCTCACTGGAGCAGATCCATGAAGATAAACTGTAAACATGCACTTACAAGGACAGCTCAGCCCATGGTGATTCGATTTGCTGCTCTAAATTCTTCATGGAGCCCTCTCCAGCACTCTCGGTGTATTGGAAAATTGGGGATTGTGTATCATAGCATTTCAGACACGTGGTGCCCAAATGCTGCTTCCAGATCCACTTGAGCTGGCTGACTCATTTAGTCACACTACATCATTATTAATATCAAATAGTAAACATAAGTAGCAGATAATTCATATTTTGGGGGGGTGGAGATGATTTTTTAAAGTCACAGCACATTATTTCTCCAAACCCATCCCACAGTGCCACTGCTTTGAAAGTGAGCACTTTGATCCGGGGAGGAAAATAAGGGAGAGGAATATGCTTGGGTGGAGGGAAGGAGAAATCCACCGCAAAGCAACCTTCTACTGTGTGTTTGGAGAGCATCTGCTTCATCACAGTCACATCTCTGTTTACTATTTAAAGCCTCTTATTTGCGGAAGCCTCCTCAGACCATATGTTATCAACAAATGTTGCTAATCAAATACACACAGTAATTTTCATTAGAATTTCCTCCACCCCCCTCCCCCCATGAACAAAAAACAACATTTGCCACAAAGGGAATATACCTCCCAAAATGACAGTAAACATCCACCGCAAACCTTTGACAACAGAGTGATATTTACAAATGCATATGTGAATAAGCCAAGACAACACATCCGCTTTAGGCAAATAAGGACCCTTGGAGAATTGGATTTTGTGCAGGTTGGTCTTGGGGGATGATGTCATTAGTTGCCATGGCAATGCTCAGCATAAGGCCATAATTCATGCCACGGAGACAGGATTTGCATTTATTCAAGGTATATGGCTCATGTGAGCTGGGTGTTAAATTGGTGTGGTTCTTAAAATTAACTGTGAGCTTTAACAAGGGAGAATTGTCATTTCAGGGAATGAAAGTGCCTTGGTCCCGTTGCTAAGAGGGAAAGTTAATAATTGCCTGGAGACAACTGCATTAAAATCTTCTGGCCTGCCTTTCAGGCAGACTGCATGATATTCTATGCCAAGCGAATCAATTGTGCCATCACAGTGTGTCTCATGGAAACTAATTGATAGGATGTGATTCGGGACCTTTAATGTACCAGAAAAGCTAAACTACCTCTTATCTACATAAATGAGGCATTTGCTTTGTAGGAATTGGGTTGTCTGCGAGGCGGAGACGTGAAGGCTCTGGTTCGCCTACTTGACATTTCCACTGGAATGTCTCCTCTCCAGGAATCTGAAATCAAATGTATCTAAACCTCGGCTTTAGCTTTCTCCCCTCACATCTGCTCCTCTACGGCTTCCCCAGCTTAGCCAAAGGAACTGCCAGTCACCCGGACTTCACTCTTGTTTTCTCCTCTTCACCCCTTGTCCACTTCATCATCAGGTCTTTCATACCTCCTACATTTATCACGCATTGCTATAGAGGAAAATAAACCAGAAGGAGGGAGGTTGGAAGTGCCAGGAGGAGGGCGGGCCAGTGGGATATCAGCAGATGTGATGGAAGCGGAGGCTTGCAATGTGATTGCGTGGTGGGGCTTACCCTCCAGGGCCTCTGTCATCACCAGAAGCGGTAGCTGTTATTGCTCCAGCCTGCATCCAAGATGCAGGAACAGGCCTGAGCCCAATCCACAGTGAGGAGCCAAGACCAACCAGACCCACATCTTGAAGCAGAGCCACCCAGCTGAGCCTGGCATGAATCAGCCAACCCCCAACGATTTGCAGATGAGTGAAGGAAATAAATGACTATGGTTTTAAGCCATTGAGTTTTCAGACAGTTTGTTACAGAGCAATAGCCAACTGATACAGTGCCTCTGTTTGGTACTTAATCACATCATCCTGGTTCTACTCTATGTCCTATAGTTTGGTCTAGAGTCGTCAGGTAGAATAGCATATCCTGCAGAACCCAGACGTATCTTATAGTCCTTTCATATGATTAAAAAGTCTATTGCAGTCATTCAATAAACGCCTGCCTAATGACCTTGCTGCCTTGGAAAAAAAATAGTTCCCAGCTCATACGTCTTCAGAAAACAGCCTCCCTGTTTGCCAGTCTCTCCACAGTATGAGAACTGGACTGAGGCCTGATTGTGCTGGCTGAAGGCTGCCAAAAGCACGGTCCGGGTCCCCTAATGAGCAAGAGTGTCAATACCTCCCAAGACCAAGGCAGGCAGCCAATGTCTCTCAAACCACTTGCGGTCAAGTGCTCCCAGAGGAAGCCCTCGCCACATCAAAGGTGCCCCTGCTCGAG
This sequence comes from Phoca vitulina, assembly GCF_004348235.1. Lineage (NCBI taxonomy): Eukaryota > Metazoa > Chordata > Mammalia > Carnivora > Phocidae > Phoca > Phoca vitulina. Next base: position 19,291,268 of record NW_022589716.1, read on the forward strand.
CCTCCCACATGGAAAGCAATAACCATGAAGCCAACCTCAGCAGCAGTTGAGTGCCCCCAGCATTTGTGGCTCTGACTGAGTGGGCACCCAAGCTGCGGTGGGCACACAGAGGCAGCACTTGAGGGGTTCAGGCACAGCCATTCAGAGGTTTGGCTGTCCTCCATGCAGCCAGCCCCATCCTGTGAGACCTCCCAGGTGCCTTTGATGGAGGGGATTATGGGAACTGTTGTTGGTTTTGCTTTCATGGGCTGGGTTCTCATCATCCCACAGAGAAGGATCCCTGAGGACACTGTTGTGAGCCATGCTTGTCTCTTCCTCTGGGACTGGCTTGTGGTTTTGTTCTTTTTTTTCTCTGTTTAACATTTATGAGAAACCACTGGGAGTGGTCATGAATGCCAGGAGTCTCAAAGGGAAATGGTGAATGGGCCAGTTGGCCAAATGCCCCTCAGTATGGACTGAAGGCTGAAAGCATTGGGGAAATTGCTCTTGAAGCCAAAGGTATGGCATTGGCCCAATCTGGAGCCAGAGAAGTCCTTCAAAAATGACAAATCCGAGTTGTAGAGAACTATCACCACTGCTCAAGCCATCTTGATCATCTCTACCGATACCATCTCAGTAGAGTGAAAATACCACCTATATTCGCAGTCAAATTTGGCTCTCCTTGCACTGGCCACCAGGGTCCTCCACAAAGCCTAGCTATTCTTACTTTGGGATTCCCACCCACATAATGTTAAACGTGCTAAAGGTACTCTAAACCATGTTGTAAAAAATGTATAAAAAACTGGATGAAAGTTGAATTGCAGTCAACTAATTAAAAGACATTTAATTCAATATTATTTTTGATTTTGCAGTTATCTTTATTTAAGAATTAATCCATTTCCTTTTGAGGTTTCGATAGTTTCTTAGGCTCTTGAACACTATTTGGGCCCAGGCACTGTACCTACCTGAGTCTAGCGAATAAGGCCAGATGTCTTGGGCCCAGATGTAACTAAAATGTCATGACTGGCACTGGTTTCATTCTGAAATAATAAATTTGAAGGCTCACCAATTGATAAGAGCCAGAATTAACTATAATTTCCTTCAATTCTAACTTGCACACATTCCTAATAAAAATCAGTTTTATATCCTCTGTCCAGGTAAAGTAAATGGACAGATATTTCTGCCACGCATTTCCAACCGTAAGGTCTGTGTACTCTCCTTGTCTCAGTACTAGGGAGACATAAACTTATAGGAGAGTGCTCAACCAAGCGTACCTGGAATGCCCAATGCGAGGGCCCATCATTCAGCTCGGGACTAAGTCTTCTCGTTTGCTATGGATTTGACAGTAACAAAACTTGTCTGCTTTAACTCCCCGAGTGGATAACGGTTGTAAAAACCTTTTAATGCTTCTAAGGCCCTTACAAGTGTTAGTTATCTTTTCACAGTGGAGACTTTTTTTTTTTTTTTTTGGTCCTTCCTGCATCTTCCCTTCCTTGTTTAGAGATGTGTGCAAGGCATACAATGAAATGCATTTGGAATTCGTCAGATTCTGAGTGCCCCTTGATTCCTGCTGCTCCCGCTTGTCAGGTGCTCAGCTTTGCTTTTTATGGTTTCCACCTCATTTAGGCTCAGTGCTTGGAAAGTTGAGTGGCAGAAAACGAAGCCAGGTGCAGCTTCTGAGAAAAATCTGAAGGTAATGAGGTTAGAAATGTGGGCTTTACAGTTATATGGACTGGTGTGAATCCTGGCTCCACCTCTGAGGAGCTGTGTGATTGTGGGCAAGAGACATAACCTCTCTGAGCCTTAGTCTCATCTGTAGACTGGAGATAAGCAAAATACCTACCATATGGGGTTACTACAAAGAATTAATTATATAATTCAGGTAAAGCATTGGCACAGTGACCACATACTATGGCTTGGCTAAATACATGTGAGCTGCTCTTATGAATAGGGTCCTGGAGGTAACTGGGCTTTAAAAGGAACTTTAGAAAGCCAAGTGGTTGAATTTGGAGGCTATCACAAATTTAGTCATGACTAATCTTATAAAAAACAAACAAACACACACAACCCTTTCTTTGGCATAGCTGGATTGTTAGGACCAGCCATAATCTATTTACCATTAAATTCTATGCATTTTGATAGACTTGTTTACAGAGGTCTATGATTAAGATATCTATTTAGAATCATTCAAACAGCAAGTGAAGCACAGATTCCTTCTTCTGGTCCTCCTTCTATCTCACTGGCCATGCCTCCTCAGTCCCCTTTGCTGCTTTTCTTCCTCTTCTCTCTAAACTTTAGCATACCCAGGCCTCAGTCTGCAGACCTCTTAACCATCTGAGCCACCCAGGTGCCCCTGCAGACCTCTTCTTTTCTCTGTCCACAGCAGTGGTTCTCAATGGGGGCTGTTTTGCTCCCTTCCTCCTCCCCGGATACATTTGGTAATGCCTGGAGACATTTTTGGTAGTCGTGACTGTGGTTGGGGGGTCACGACTAGCATCTTTGGATAGAGGCCAGGGATGACACTAAACATCCTACAATGAACAGGGCAGTCTCCAGCAATGAAGACTGATCCAGGTCAAAAGGTCAGTAATGCTGAGGTTGAGAAATCCTGGTCCACACTGAGCACACTAGTGATGTTTAATAGGAACTCCAACTTAATATGTTTAACACTCAACTTTTAATCTCTACCCCAAATCCAAACTGGCTCCTCCTGAAGTCTTCCTCGGGTCAGCAATTTGCAATTCCATCCTTCCAATTGCTCTGGAATCATCTGTGACTCCAGCAAATCTGTTGGTCCTATCTTCAAAGTACAGGCATAATTGGACCACTTCTCACTGCTCCACTGACCCCACCCTGGTCCAAGTCACCAACATCTTTCCCTTGGTTTATTACAATAGCCTTCTAACTTGTTTTTCTGCATTTTCCTTGTGTCCTGCAAGCCCCCAGAAGCCAGAGTAATCCTTTAAAATGTAAATCAGCTATGATCACTCCTCTGTTCAAAACCTTCCCAATGCTTCCCCACCTCAGTCAAAATAAATGACAAAATCTTCACCATGGCCTCCAAGGCCCTACATAAGTTGGACCTTCATTGCCTCTGACTTTGTCACTTTCACTGTCCTTTACTTTGTCACTTTCACTGTCCAGCTACAAGAGTCTCTTTGTCGTTCTTCAAAAATCCTAAACGCACTTCCACCTCAGGGCCTTTGCACTTGAGGTTTCCTATTTTTTGAAATGCTCCTCCCCCGGTATTCTGCATGAGTCAGTCTCCAGCTTCATCCAGGCTCTACCCACAGTCACTTTATCCGTGAACTCTCCCCTGACTGTCCTGAAGAAAACAGGACCCCCAGCACTCCTCATTCTCCTTCCCTACTCTATTTTTCTCCTGAGCACTTACTGCTATCCAACATATATTTTATTCTTGTTTTTGTCTTTATTGCGTGTCTCCTATCACTAGAAGCCAAGCTCTGTGAAGGGCAGAGGCTTTTGTCTTCTTTGTTCTCTGCATATCTGTATCTAGACTAACGCCTGGCACACTGAAGGCATGTCATAAATACTTGTTGAACCAATAATCAATTTTGAAATAATGCTATTTGTGAATTTTAATGTCAGAATAATTTTCATTCATTATAAATAGACTGTTCCAAACTCACTAGGCCAGCTAGGAATCTGTTCTTTGCCACTTAAAAGTTGTATAACCATGGGAGGCTACTTAAATTCTTTGGGCCTCAGCTACCCCATCTGAAAACTCACCAGAGTTTCAATTTCTAAGATGTTATGAGGTTAAATGAAATAAAGCATATAAAGTATTTGGTATAGTGCCTATAACATACAAAACACTGAAAAACTAGTGACAGGTGCAGTGATAATAATAGGGCTGTACATGGGGATTTTCTCTAGTCTGTACAGGAACCCACCAAAAATTCCCCCTCTAACCTCTCCCTGAGTGTCCCCACCGGCCTCTTCCTTATCCATCCACAGCTAGAATTCTAGGCCAAATCCAGGGTCTGCCAGACTTCTGAGCCCTCTGATTCCACTTATTTTAATCCAATTCAATTCAACAGATAAGGGACCTAAGTGCATTATATCTATAATGGAGATGAGTCAGTGGGTGCCAGGCAAATGACTTTTGCCCTGCACTTGCAAGATGAGAGGCGGGAGCAATAACACAGAATTGTGGGCAATAGTGAATTGATTGGATAGCTTCCCTTGGTGATCTTTTTGAGTTTCCCATTGAATGAGAGCAGGTTTATCGATTTAGCCTCAAAAGGGCTAATTTGTTGTTGTTGTTGCTTTTTGTCATTGTTTTTCATTTGTTTATTCATTCACAAATTCACCCACCTGCCCACTATGTTGAGCACCATATATGCCAGGCACTGTTCTGGGCTCAGGGCAAGACCCAGTGAATAAGACAGAGAAGGTCCTTGCACTCATGAAAATAACCAAGTAAATATGCATGGTGATTTCTGAAAATGATAGCACCTATGAAGACAGCAGAATGGGTTCATGAAACAGAGAATGGCTGGGGCAGGGCTACATTAGGTGGGTAGTCAGGGGACATCTTGTCCCAGGACGTGGAGCTTGAGCTGAGACCAGAGAAGAGGGGTCTCCATCCTCTTCTTTTCCCTCCTTTAGTGAAGTAAAGGGAGAATGAGGTGGGGGAATCACAGCTTCAAATCCACCAGAAGGGAGGGACCTAATTCTTGGCCTGCACTTTATCTCTGGTACCCAACATCCTGAAAATACTCATTGAGTGAATGAATGAGTCTGATTTGTTATCCTCTCTCCCTTCCTCCTTCCCTTTCTCTCTGTCTTTCTCTGTATCCCTGTCTCTCCAGTGCTCTTTCTCAGTCTCCCAAGCTCTAAGATGAAAGTACCTGAGCATGAGTTTACTTAGCAGATGTTATAAGAAAGAAGGGTCTCATGATGAAACTGGCTCAGGAAATACTGGCTTAACCAAAAATTGGTGCCTTTCTGTAGGATTTCTCAGAGTTTTTATTATGCTAATATACATTCTGAATCTTCAAGAGGGGCCATAGCATACAACATTTCCCAAACTTATGTGACTAGAGAAAATTTTTCCCAAAAAGGTTCATGAATGGATAGTGTGTAGTGGGTAATACTTCAAGAAACTCTGAATGAAACTGACCAATTGCACCAAGGAAATTCTTGTTAGCTAATAATTTGGTTCTGGATAACCAATGTCATCTCTAAGCAAAGTTGGGGCCAGGGTGTCCTCCTCTCATCCCAATATTGGTATCCTGGTATAATCAGGTAAAACTAATTACTACTATGTAAAAGAAAGAAATCAAACCACTTAAAAGGCTTGGTTAGAAAGATGGAAGGCAGGCCATTCAATTTGCTGTGGGTGGCACTGTTGGTGGAAAAGGTCTGGGGGATGTAGAAAAAGGGAGAAGATAAAGGAGAGACCTCCATATACATTGTTTCTCCCTACTCCTCTCTGTCCTTCCTGAGTTATCACCAATCAGCATGACCATGAAAGAATACCCCTTCCCTGCATCCTAACTCCCTACCTCTTGCAGGCAGAGGGCTTGGGGAAATCTCAAGTTGTTATACTCCAGGCTGCATCATGCAACCATCTTAACTAGTAATCACCACCATGGTCATCAGTTCATCCCAACAGCTCCCATTTACTGAGCACTTACTATGAGCCAGGCACTGTTCTTCATGCTTTCCACTATACTATCTCATTTAATCCTTACAGTGATGCTATGGGGTGGTGAGGGTTGTTTACCCTGTGTCACAGATGAGGAAACTAAAACCTAGAAATATTAAGTAATTTGACAAAAGTCACATGTTTGCTAAGTGGTAAATGTGACTTCGCCTTCCTGATGTTTGAGTCCCATTCTTAGCCATTTTACTCTGACGAATTGATTGCAGGATGTCAGGTGGGGTCAGCAGACCCTAGAATGCCCCACACATGGGGGTAAGTGTGCAGTCAGTGGTCAGAAAACCAAGCTGAGTTGAATTTTGTGAGCCTTCTCCAAAGGTAAACTTTCGACTCCTGTTTGCAAAGTCAGTGCCTGAGCTATGATACAGAAATTCTCATAATTAAGAAGCAAAGATCTAAAAAAGAACAGTAAAGATTAGTACTTTAATGAATGATCCTTGTTGATCATGTTGATGATGATTTCCTGAAGCTAAAGAGGTAGAGACCTGGCCACTGTTTGAAAAGGCTTTGTACCTGGGTGGGCACAAGCTTAGCTCCTAGTCCTTATCCCTATCATCTTCTGGAATCAGCACTCGTTGCCTGACCCTTGTAAGCATTTCCGTTTGTGATCCTTGCTGCAAGGAATAGGGAGTCTTTGGCAGGGGAGTAATACAGTGATTATTGTATATGTATGTACCTAATGTATACGTAATGACATGATAATTATTATGTAGCATTTAGGATCTGGAGCTCTGAAATCAGGCACACCTGGTTTCATATATCAGGTGTTGGTGCAGATACAAATATGGCAGAACACTAGCTATGTGATCTTGAATAGGTCTTCTAACCCCTCTGAGCCTCAAATTTCTCATGTGTAAATGGGGAAATAATAATGTCTACCTCTTTTGGGTGTTGTGAGGATTAAATGAGACAATGAATGTTAAGGGTTCAGCACAGTGTCAGCTACCATTGAAAGTTCTCGATAAATGTTAATTGGTTTGTAACTGAGGATGATAGTTGGTTGAGAATGTGCAAAATAAATTGGACTAAGGAGAGGCCAGGAAGCATATAAGAGTTTTGATGGGACAAGATAAGGGTGTCAAAATCATAAGTTGGAGGGAGGATGGATAAGGTACTGAAATAGAGATTTCTAGGTTCTATCTCATACTTACTATGCAAGAATTTATAGAGAGCAGCCTGTCCAGGAGAGTTTATTTTCAGTGATCTTCCTTGGTGATTTTGCTGCTTGGTTATGTTTGTGAACTACTGCAGATAGTCTACAGCAGAGTGCTGGACAGAGAAAACAGGCCTACAGAAAATACTTCAAGTTTCATGAAGATGAACAGGTGGACAGGCTTTGGTCTCCCAATCATAGATTTCCCCTTAATATTAGGTGGCCCTTGAAGGAAGAAAAGAGTAATTATTCAGTTTCCTTGAGATGCTGACCACAGGTAAACTGTCTTTTCTAGTTTGTGAGTTGCAAATGGGCACACTAGAACAGTAGCTCTTGGAATGGTGACTTTGTAAGGGTTACTATAATAGTGACTTTTAGAAGTAGGAAGTTATAGCATGGCTCTCCCACTCTCTAGCAAAATAATGACAAAGCTCTGACTGAGTGCTTACTATGAGTCATTGTTCTAGGTGCTTTTACATGGGCTATCCCATTTAGTAAACTAAGAATTGAACCTGAATTGAATGAATGTTGACTATTACATGTCTCAATTGGACGGGGTCAGCCAAAGTCAAGAAGACTTGATTGATGAAGCATGTCTAAGACACCTATTTGCACTCTATTCCTAGAAAACAGATCTAGATGAAGAAAGAATGGTCTGCCTTAATGTGACTGTCTCACAATATTGTGGGACTATCAAGCAACCAACAGATATGAGGCAAACCCCAGAGGGAGAGGGAGAGAAGCAGGAGGAGAAGGAGAAGAAAAAGAAAAAGAAGGAGAAGAAAGGAGAAAAAGGAGGAGGAGGAGGAAGAAAGCATCTGTCTCTGAGTAAGATGCTATGATAAGTAAGTTTGTTGAAAGTCAGAATTCAGTAACCATTAGTGTTTTAACCCCTCCCCTCATTCATAAAGAAAACAACTTCATGACCTTCTGAGTGCTGCCACATAGTTTCACCTCCTTTCCCATGATGGAGAAAAGCAGAATCAATATTACACTGCTTTTCAATTAAGCTGTAGTCTACATTGCCACAAAAAAGTATATATGTCTTTTTTCTCTGCCTACAAATACCTTCCCTCCCTCCGACCAGACTATCAGTAGCTCAGGCTCTGGCAGTTCATTATAAGCACAATAAAATTCCCTCCATCAATCATCCAAGGAAATTCATAGAAACTGTGGTCATTAATTTCATCACTTTAAGTGGGGAATGATAATTTCATTATCCATTATGATTGCTTGTAAATTTTTATGAATTATTTGCATCATTAAAAATTCAACATGTGCCTAACATGAAAACGTAGAGCTGCTTGGATCAGACAGACTTTTGTTTTTCTTCTCCTTCTGTCTTATGTCAGGCACAATTACTGGGGATGTTTAGGGTGTTAAAACTTTCTCTTCTTCTTCATAGAAGGTGGCAAAAACAAAGCTATGTTCTGGGGCAGAGTGAGAGAAAATGCCAAAAAATCAGATAAAGGACACAAACGAGTGACTGATATATGGTTTAGCCCTTCCTACATCAGTGGTATTTATAGGGTACTTTAAGTGTTTGGCGCATATTCTTGCCTTAAAGAATTAGATTACACTTGATGGTCATGTCTAGGGACACTGGCTTGGTCAATGCTTTATTGTAATAATGGATCCATGTCTCAGCACATCTTGTCTGTAATTCCACATCTTTGTATATTGTCTGCAATATTTATGCTTACTATGCTTCCTATGTCCTAGACATGATGCTCAGCCCTGTACAGCCATCATCTGCTTGAATCCTTGCAACAAACCAGTGATGTAGGTATGACTACTTCTATTTTATAGTCTCTGTCCCAGAGACTCACCAAGGCTGAGGGCTGAGGGCATGTTTAATACCAAAGACAATTTATCATAAGATATGGTCTATCTATATATTGTTATTACGTCCAAATTTTATTAAAATTGAGCAAATTTAGCCACATTTTTAAAAAGAGAGAGATAGAGAGAGAGAGAATGCAAGAGTGGGGGGAGCGGCAAAGGGAGAGGGAGAAGCAGACTCCCCGCTGAGCAGAGAGCCCAATGATGCGGGGCTCAATCCCTGAGATCATGATCTGAGCCGAAGGCAGATGCTTAACCAACTGAGCCACCCAGGCGCCCCCACATTTTTAAATTACAAATAAATTTTTATGCAAATGTCCCTTTAACCCTGTAAAAAATCCTGCAGAAAAAGATAGACATCTTAAATTTTATGGTTTTATGGTACCCTGGCACCCTGGGAGAAGATATATGACCAATCTCTCAATAGACATTAACTGATAATCTACTCTCAGTACACCACAATGTTAAGTTTTGAGGTGCTAAAAAGATGTCTGGCTCCCATTTTCTGCCCTAGTTCATTTGAAGAACTGAGTAATTACCTGTACAATTAAGGAACTGCAAAAAAGAACTAAATAGTTTAATATAGTTCAAGAAATGTCCTAAGGCAGAATACAGTGAGCTAATAAATGAATAATAGAGGTAATGAACACTGTGGTTCAGGAGAGAATGAAATTGATGTGGTGGCAGTGATTTGGGAATCCATCACAGTGTGTATATGTGTGGAGGGGGCAACTAGAATGGATCTTAAAAATGGATAAAATCTGGATGGGCAGAGGGAGTGTATTGGGGAGGAGAAGTTGAAAGCAATTATTACTAAAAATCCTTCAGTATTGTCCTTTGCTCTCAGGATAAATTTCAAATTCTGTGTTCATTTCTTCAATTAATAAATAGTTATCAAGCATCTACTATGCTTAGAATAATTGCAGACATGGTCTCTGCTTTTATGAGCCCCTAGGCTAATGGAGAAGCCAAAAAGGGAGTGAGGACATGTGTGATGATATTTATGAAGGGGAAAGCAGAGGGGCTGAAGGATCATATGATGTGGGAGAGTATTTAATATAGGGATGAGAGAGGGGAAGCCTGGTTAGTAACTCTATAATAGCATCTAACACACATAGAGTCAGTTCTTCACTTTCACAGAGAAGTGTTGGTAGTTATGGAGGATGGCTGAATCAGGCTGCTGGATAAAGGGTAGAAATTTGTAGGTTTGGTATGATAAATGAGCTATCATAGGGCAGACAGAGCTGGTCCAGGGGAAATTGGTGCAGCTCATAGACATCTGTTATTTTTGCCTGTTCAACATCCTTGCCCCTGCTTCTAGGTAGAGCATTCTAATTCTTCCTTGGGCATCATCTCTCCTGGACCTTGTTCACATAGTTTGGGTGAAACTGACCCCAATCCTGAACTGAGAGGTAGTCATTCTTGATACTGTATTTCCTAGGCTATGATGACTGGTTCATGGGTGGATACCTGACTCAGTTGATTCAATAAGAGTCAGCCATAAGACTTGGGCTAAAACCACAGGGAAGGAGAAACAATTTCTGTTGGGGTTACTATACTCACAGAATGTAACCCATGAACTCTTGGCAGCAAACAGCAACCATAAAGTATTGGCAGCCCCCTTCCATAAGGAAAGAGGCTGCCTGATAATGAAGACAACCCAAAGGAAAGGAGTGGAGATTAAAAGAAACTTTTGTTGACATTTTTTTTATTATTATGTTATGTTAATCACCATACATCACCAGTTTTTGATGTAGTGTTCCATGATTCATTGTTTGCGCATAACACCCAGTGCTCCATCAGAACGTGCCCTCTTTAATACCCATCACCGGGCTAACCCATCCTCCCACCCCCCTCCCCTCTAGAACCCTCTGTTTTTCAGAGTCCATAGTCTCTCATGGTTCGTTGTTGATATTTTTTGAGCATCTAGATCCTGCCATGCCTGTAGCCCTAGACTCTTCAGTTACATGGAATAATGCAATCTTTTCTCAGTCTGAGCTAGTTAAAATTAGGGTTCTATTAATTGCCACAGAAGAAGGCTTTAGTAAAGCAAAGTCCCATCTATCTGTATTTTTCACCTGCCTCCTTATTTCCCATTTACTTCATTTTTCTATGTATCTCTTCCTCTCAAATGCCTGCTGCCTCATGCTCAGAGCCTGACATTTTCTTTTCCAATTGTGTTGGCACTACTCCAACATTTGGACATTTCTCGAAAACTCCTCTTAATCAAATTTTACTTGCCCTGAGTTAGCACTGACTAGTCTGAAAACTAGTCTGAAAAAAATACTGACTAGTACAAAAACCTTTATCTATTCATTCAGCTCATTTATTGGCACCTAGTGCCCAGATGCTGTACTAGATACTTTGAATATTAGATCATAAATGTCCCTGCTCTCAGGGAGCTAGCATTCTAGATTAGTTACAAAAATCTAAGCTTATTTAGGTATTGATGACGGGGGATAGTCTAACACAGAGATTGCCAAACTATGTCCTGTTGGCCAAAGCTAACCTGCTGCCTGATTTTTGTAAACACAGTTGGATTGGGGGCACATCCATGCTCATTCATCTATGCAGCTTATATGGTTGCCTTCACACCAGAAAAGCAGAGTTAAATCATTGTGACAAAGACTTTGCATGGCTTGCAAAGCTAAATTATTTGCTCTATGGCCCTTTATGAAAAACTTTGCCAATCCCTGGTCTAACCTATGTTTCCTTACAAAGGAATACACAGCATAAATGGAATCCCAAGAGATCTGGTGTTTCAATTCAGATCTTTTTTTTTTTTTTTTTTAAAGATTTTACTTACTTATTTTGAGACTGAGAGAGAAAGAGAGACAGTGCAAACAGGGGGAGGGGCAGAGGCAGAGGGAGACAATCTCAAGCAGACTCCCCGCTGATTGTGGAGCCCTATTCGGGGATCTTACGACCTTGAACTCATGACCTAAGCCGAAACCAAGAGTCAGACGCTCAACCAACTAAGCCACCCAGGCGCCCCTCAATTCAGTTCTTTTTAATGGTGGAGGTACATAAAGGGTAAACATGAACTCTCAAGAGCCTGGTAGCAGGTCTGAAATGCTACTCTGTAAGCATCACATTTATCCAAAGTATTCTGATTTTAAAAACCCTACACATTTTACATGCTACCCCATAACATGGTTGTTTGTTCAATATAAAAATACTGTTTCAGATTTTACCAATACATTGATATGACAAGAACATGCTCCCTGTTGAACTCTGTGACTTTGGGTCCCATGCATGTTCCAGCTTGAAAAGCATGGTCTGTATTCAAAGTAATAAATCTTTCATGTGGAACTTTTCAAGTCAGCCTAGAGGAGAGGGGGTTTTCTCGAGCCTCACTACCCCTTACCACCCAGCAATCAGGAAAGGCCAGTTCATCTAGTTGATATTTGGTCCCAGCATCTGCCCCTTTTGCCTCTTTGGAATACTGGGAATATACAAGGATCTGAAAAAAGTTTTCGGTGTACTATACTTTTAGGTTTTCTGAAGCATTATAGTTTTCCTAATGAGAGGAGACATTTAGATATTGTTCACTGTGCTATATTTTATGCCTTTGCCCCTAGTGACCTCTCTTAGAGGTGCTTTGTTGGAGCCCATCAATATATTATTTGTGGACAGAGGCTGTTTAAGTATGTATCTCTTGGTTTGAGGTTATGCTTATGGATTCTTTTGTTGCCTTTGGAACGTTTGGTGGTAGAAAGATTGTTCTGTGTGATTGAAGCATTGTATTTCTTATTGATGTACAAAAAGGCATTCATTATTTATTGGGTACTACTGATTTTTATTTTATTCTTGGGGAACTGGAATCTGTTCATATTATTAAGTGTTATTTAAGCCCATTAGAAAGAGAATCAGTTAGCTGCACAGACTCAGCCCCTTCCTCTTGGCGGGGATGGATGGTAGGTGGGCTGTGGGGCTGTTACCATTTGAGGGTAGCTCATGAAAGACACTGACTGAGGGCCCACTATATGTCCAGTGCTAAGGGCTCTGCCTGAAGGATCTCACTGAATCAGTACCACAGTCACTGTAAGGTGAAGCTTTTACTCCCATTTTATAGACATTGAAATTTACAGCCTTTAAGCAACTTGATCAAGGTCACTCAACCGAAGAACAACAACAATGTAAGTATATAATAGTAAAAGTTAACATTTATGGAACACTCAATATGCTCGGCCTGTGCTAAACACTTCACACACAGTATCTTTTTTCATTGTCATAGCAGCCTTCCAGAGCAGGTACTCTCATTCCTGCCGTGTTACAGAGCAGGAAACTGAGGCTCAAAGACATCAGAGAGTCTTCTGCAGGTCGCCAGACTAGTAAGGAGTGAAGCTGAGACTCAAGCCCAGACAGGTTGACTTCAGAGTCATTTTTTAAAAAACCTGTACTAATGCGCATGTCCCTCTAGGCTGGAAGTGGAGCTGGGATCTGACAAAGGCAGCTTGCCCTGAGAGCAATGCCCCAGTGGCTCTCCTATTAGTGCTGGACCCCACAACCTGCAGACCTGGCCCCTGGACTGGTGCCTCTGGCAGAATGCCCACCTTCCTAACTGAGCAGGAGTTGCAGAATGGAAGAAGAGCTCCTCCTCCCTGGGCCTCTCTCAGGAGGTGGGTGGGGAATTAGAAGGAGAACGGGGTTGAGAGTTCAGAGCCCCAGGTTCCAGCCCCCACTCCAGTCCTGTGCGACCCGACGCCAGCCCCAAGCTCTCTCTGGCCAGTGGCCTCACCTATAAAGTGAGGGGGCTGGGCAGGATGAACTCAACACTCTCTTCTGGGTTCAGCTTCTTTGTTTCTGTCATTTCATCTCTGCCCAAGGTGTTGTAGATTTTCCTGTGGATCCTGTGTGAATACAAAGTATAGACAAATCTCTGGATGTGGGGGAGCCACAGACTCTTCTGGGAAGTGGACTGTGAATATCTCATTCTGGGAACCTCCTTGGGGCCCTCCTTGTGTCCAGAGGACCTTGACCTGGATGGAAGGCAGGTGGCAGAGGAGCATAAAGAGGTTGCTGGTGTGAGAAGTGGCCTATAGGAAGTCAAGAGCTGTGGATGCCACTTGCACAGAGCATGGAAATGCTTGCTGGGTTGGCAGATCCCAATGACCCAAACTCCCTTTCCTCACTCCTAATAGTGACCTCATTCTCCCCAACCCCCGTGGTTCTACTCACTTCTGAACCTTTCCTAAGGCTGCTTTCTTCATTAGTGATGCCTCCTCATTCCTCTTACACAAATCCCCCTCATCACCCCCATAGAAGTCTCATTTCCTCTGTGTACCCTTCCAGATAATTCTAGCCCTCACTCATCTCTCCTTCCATCTGCAGTCACCTCTACCATGTAGCATTTCTTTAATTGGTTCCCTTGTGTTGTTTTCAGCTTGGAGCTGGAGTATCCCTGGGACCTTGGCTCAGGACTGTATTGAACACGCCCTCCCCCCATCTCAGAGGGTCTGGGGTATAAACAGGAGATGAAATGGAGTTAAATGCACCTGACTTCTGCATACCTTCTACTCTCAAAAACAAGTATTTCTTGCATTTCAACAACGTGCCAGGTTGCATTCTTGGTGTGATGGATATACAACAGAACAGAAGACAAACACAACATGGTTACTTGTGTACCAGACCTCTGTTCTAGTTTCTGTGCCATTAAACTTCTTCCAAAAGCTGAACAATCAGGCCTAGATGCATAAGCACATCTGATTTGTTTTCCAGAACATGATAATTGTAGGCTTTCCTCTTTTAGCCAGGATTTTAAAGGTAGGGAGTCAGCTTTGATTAAGTAAAAATATGAAAATGTCCTAAAATGGAAAGAGCCAAACATTAGCTATTGGTATTTTTAAGGATCCTATTTCCTTCTTCTTATGCAATTTTTTGCTGTTTGTCCGTGGGCTGGGCTGTGAGGATACACTGGCCCATTTAATAATTTGTTCACTGATAAGACACTTGGAGACATATAAGAGATTCTTGAAGCACTCCTCCCCTATCCCCGCAAAAGGGAAGTTATGATAGGATTTAGCCACTAGATGGCAATCCTGGGCTGTAAATGCTTCCCCAATTTTGCGACTACGGGACTTTCAAAAAGAATGTATGGTGATTAACATAAAAAAAAAAAAAAGAGCATTGATAAAATTCAGCCATGGTACATTTTTATCCTGCATTCCCAAGCACACTTCCCTTGGATGCAGAAACATTTCAGTTGATTTGGAAATGGTCAAGAACACACTAGGTCCTTTGCATTCTTAACGATCTTGTTAATTCAGCCAAGTAAAGTTAATTGACTAATAAAAAGGATCTATAGCTAGGGTTAACATTCAAATGTAATTTAGAAATGTACCTGGATTAATTAAAACAATGGATTTAGATTCTACTTTATATGCGAGAATACTGGTATGGAAGGTTAAGTGTATCTCAAGAAAATTCCATCTCCCTTCTCTGGGAGTAGGCCCCCATGCATGGCGTGAAGATGGGGGTCTAGTGGTTGTGTCTACACCACGTGACTTTGCCCCTTGTCTAGGGCTACTGAGCCCAAGGGAGACCCAAGGTCCAAACAGAGCCATCCCTGGTCTCATACTTTGGAGAATCACATACTTAGATCAGGGAGACAGAGAGGTGGGAGTTGAATTTTTGAATGGAAAGTACCACTAAATTATTCTTTATTGGTGGCTGATAACTCCTTAGCATTTAATTAATACTGAAATACAATCTCTCCATTTTCTCTGATTGAATCATCTGAATCAGGTTCCATCCCTGGACACCATCAGGGAATGGACCAAACCGAAAGGGATTTCTATTTATTTTTGGCAGGTAAGAAGGTAATATGACTCAAGAGGAAAGCCATAAATTGATTTACAATAAATGCCTAGCCTTCTTGCTTGCTATCTGTACCTTGGTCACTATTTGGCATTAATATGAGGAGTGTTAGATGCTGGACTGACCATTTTTTCTGAGTTAGTCACCAGGCAATCAGACTCTATGATACAGTCCTTAACGGATGATATTGCCCACAAGGCCAATGAGTATAAACTATAATTCCCCAAAGCTGAACTATCCTTTTCTTAAACCACTGTTTGTCAGTGGAAATAAATTAAAATGGTTTGATAGCACAGACAAAAAGGATTATTAGCTAAGTCAATGGTTCTCAACTGGGGCGAGTGATTTTACCCTCCCCCTCCCAGGGGACATTTGGCAACGTCTGTCAACATTTTTTGGTTGTCACAAGCAGGGGTGGGTGGGGATGCTTCTGGCATCTACTCAGCTTATACTTACGGATTTCATTCTTTCCTCTTCTCCTTTTTATAGTTTTTAAGAACTCTTTAGAACTTTTGAAGTCCAGGAATGCCACTAAACATCCTACAATGCACAGGAAAAATCCCTGCAACCAAGAACTGACGAATGTCAGCAGTGCTGAAGTTCAGATACCCTGGCTCAAACTTTTCACCTTCATCCAGTGGTACAAAATTTTAGATACTTCGAGGAATTAGCTAAGTTACTAAGAGGATGGATGGGGATGTCTCTGGCTGTTTGGGTAGGATACAGTGTTTGGTCCCTGAATCTCTGTTCTCACAGCTTTTACTCCCCATCTCCATCCCTTTGCACACCCTTCCCAGATCCAGTTGTTTGAGAATTGCCTGAGACCATCCATCTGTCTCCAAGAAAAAATAATCCAAAAATGCAAATGTTCTCTGCTAAGTACACAGCTGTGCAAAGAACCATTTAAACCAGGGCTGGCAATTTTTTTTTTTTTTAAAGGAAACTATTCCAAAACTTCTACAGCCCTTTAAAGAGTACATTAAAAAAAAAAAATTCTCTTGCTGAGAGAGAAAGTTGCCCATCTCTTTTCAATGAACTTGTTTCCTGCTTACATGAGACTTTGGGAAATCCTAGAGACAGATTTATTTAACTTCTTTCCTTTGTATTTTCAAGTTCCCTCCCATTCGTGAGGGCAGATCACCCAATGGTACTGAGTCTCAGTTTTTATCTATAAAGTGGGGATGATAACACCTACTTCACAGAACTGTTCTGAGGTGGCTGTACACTCGTGTCCAGCTCAGGACAACCTTTTCTCTCCCGGCCACCTCCACACGCTGCTTCGGCCTCCGGTAGCCATGTTTGTGGTACGTGATCTTGTCCTCCCGGCCGTACCTGATTGGCCCAGGGAGGAGCTCCTGACCCAGGCTGAGCCAATCAGATTCCCTCACTCCAGAATTTGAAACTGAGAATGGGGAAGCCTACAAACGGGCAACTGCTGGCGCTGGATCTCTCTGATGTCATTCCTTCTCCAGGCTTCATGTTGTGCCTTCTAAATGTACTTACTTTAAGTTCTCTTTCCTGAGTTTAATTTTCAAAACTTTTTTTTTTCTGTCCTGACTTAGCCAATATTTGTAGATTTTGTTCTCTTCCCTTTCTCCTTTTATACCTATTTAGAACCTACACTCCCCACACTACCCTGCACCTCCGGTACTGTGGGCGTTTGATGGACGCTGCGTCCTTCAGCTGGAATGCTTCCCCCCCCCCCCCCCCCAGTCTGCACTTGCAAGCACTTCACAGCCAAATTCAAAGGCCACTTCAAAAGCTCTCTCCTCCAGGACTGTCTGGTTTTCTCCAAAAGAAGGAATCTACAGGTTGCTTCAGAAGGGAATCCTTTCTGTTTTATATTCATTATTAATACACATCACTTACTTTCCCGTGAGTGTGCATGCCTCCTTGGGGCAAGGTCTTTGCTTTTCATTTTTTCATCTTTGGTATCTAGTACTGTTTTACACATGGTAGATAATTGAAATTTATCAAATTAATGAATTATTCATTTTATTTATTTGTGGCCTGGGAACTTCTTCAGTAATAGTCATCTTTTTCAGGGCCATAATAAAATGCTAATGTATATTAAAATAAAATTCAGAGAAAAGTAAGGGCCTGTTTCAAATGTTTTCTTCTCTGTGGTGTTTTCTTTGGATTTCCCCTCAAGACTTAACACTTTCATTTGGTATTTTAGTCAGATAATTCAGGAGATGAAGCCAGCTGGGGAGAGAAATATTTTCTCTCTTTTGTCATGACTGTGTGGACAGTATCACTAATTAAGTTAAGCTGGCATGGAAAGATTTACATAAGCATAAAAGAAACGATGGAATGTTCTAGAAAAACCACCCAAGATGATAAACATAAACCAGGGAAATTTAGAGTCTAGTTAAACCATTCAACAAACAGAGATTGAACACTGTGATTCTCAAAAGTCAGGTCCTGTATCCTAGAGATGATTTGAGGTGGCACAGAGGTGGGGAATCAAATGGCCTTTATCCATTCCTTCCGATTACCTCAGGAAGAACGTCTCAGGGTGGCAGAAGAATGTCTTCAATTTGCTCATCCCTTCTGTTTTAAAGACAGGGTAGTTTTGTTGATATCTGGAGCTTCTTTCTGCAGGGAACCGTATCAATCTAGAATTTTACTAACATTGTTTTGTCACTGAAGTTATTTTTATCTTATTTACAATCGGACAGAAAAAGATTCCCTTTAAAGCGTAAGTTTAAAAATGAGAGTAGAGGGGCGCCTGGGTGGTTCAGTCATTAAGCGTCTGCCTTCGGCTCAGGTCATGATCCCAGGGTCCTGGGATCGAGCCCCGCATCGGGCTCCCTGCTCGGCGGGAAGCCTGCTTCTCCCTCTCCCTCTCCCACTCCCCCTGCTTGTGTTCCTGCTCTCGCTGTGTCTCTCTCTGTCAAATAAATAAATAAAATCTTAAAAAAAAAATGAGAGTAGATTTGAAAAAATAAAAAATAAAACAAATAATAGCACCAGTGGTGTGCAGGTGTGGTGTGAGGGTGGTGAAAAATCAAGTTTTAGAAAGATGTGCTGTACACTGCATGTTTAACTGTGGTGAATGTTAAAAATATGTCAGATTTGATAAAGGGAGGGTGACTTACAAGTACATATCTGTCCTAATTCTTTTCAAAGCCACGTTTGGAATAGATTTCTCTCTGAAATCTCATCATTAATATGTATATATGAGGATTTATTTTTACATAATGTTAAGTCCTTAATTCCTCTGAATCATTTCCATGTTACATTTCACTTTCTTTCCACTTTGTGTGTGTGCGTGTGTGCATCCTGCTTTCAACAGAACAGAATGGCAAACATTAACTGTCATATTCTGCTTCTGACAAACTGTGCAAACCTCTGCCTAATCCAATTATTCTGTATAATTAAAGCGGTTTTAAATTACAACTGAGCTCAATTTTAAGGGAAAAAAATAAATCTCTTTTTAATTTTCTAGTGCCTTAGTTTTACACAGCTTTGCAAATTGTACTTATGGCCTACATATAAAAATAAACCTAAATGTAAATTATGATTTAAATCCCCATGGACAAGCTGTTCTGCTTTATTTGTTAGAAAGCAAATAAGACCTACTTTATGGCCTGTTTACTAAACTGAAAATTTCAAATTGAGGGATTTAAAAGACATCAACTATATTAATGCCATAAAC
This sequence comes from Phoca vitulina, assembly GCF_004348235.1. Classification (NCBI taxonomy): domain Eukaryota; kingdom Metazoa; phylum Chordata; class Mammalia; order Carnivora; family Phocidae; genus Phoca; species Phoca vitulina. Next base: position 19,310,411 of record NW_022589716.1, read on the forward strand.
TATAGAAATTACTTGATAGAGTAATGCTCTTTGGATAATCTGAGAATCTTTATAACAAACCATTATTTGATGTTTTCCTTTTCAATTACATGGTAATAAGGAATTTAAAAAAATATATATGCACATTACATATGCTTACCATCTAAGCTATTGTTTAAGCAATCTATAGAGGCAAAAGACTCTAACCTGTGAGTTTTTTTGTAAATTAGTTCAATGACTGAAGATCATTCAAGTATACATTTACTCTCTTCTCTTCCCTACCAGGATTGTTTCACTACCAACACTTTAAAAAAACTAATGGGAAGAAAATGGATTCTTTAAAAGCCATAATTATTTGAGGTCGCAAATATATTCAGCCTCAAACTGTCATATGAAATTCTAATTGAGACACCGCAGAGTAAACAGTGTGTTCATAAACCGGTTAAGCCATCCCTTGCCTTGAGGAAGTTTTTGCAGGTACAATCTTTCGTGCTAATAATGTCTAAATATTTAGGGCTTCTCTATTGTAGGTGAAGTAGAGTGTTCCTCCTTCTCTGTTCAGATTCTCAAATTAGGTAGAAACAAATTTGGAAGGTGTTCTGCTCCGTGACTCCCTCCCATGGGCATAACCAGATTGGAAAGAAACACTTCCTGACATATGCAGGGGAGTAAAGCGCTCTACCAGTTTGTACGGCTATGCCAGTGAATACCACCTGAGCTGTGTTCACTCACTCGGCGCCATGACACAGACAAAGCAGGATGTGGATTAGATACAATTCCCTGTACATATTAGCCAGTAAGCAATCATTTCCTTACAGACTCAAAAAAAGTATATAAAAGTACAAGAGAATCAGAGGGCTATTGATACAGGGACAATCCGGAATCGTCTATATTTGACTACGTTGTTGTGTGTGTGTGCAAAACTTAGTAACTAATTACCAGAAACATGCTTCCTATCGACGGTGACTTACCAGTTGTGGTGACAATGAATGACCTGCTCTTCTGCTACTCAGGCAATAGCACCACAACTGTCCAGTTACTCCAACCACAGACCTCGACACTGTCCTGGATTCCTCTTTTGCCCCCACTACTTCCACACACACATATTTGACTCGACCATGAGCCTTTGTGTATCATTCTCCAAAACGTATCTATTTTTCCTCACTGTCAATCCATCATCACCATCATCACCTCTTGCTTGGACAGCTCTCTACTAGTTTCGTTATGTCTGCTTTTTTTTTTTTTAAAGAATATATATGAAAATGTTTTTTCCTAAGAATTTTTAAAATAAAACTTTATCGAAGTATAATTTACATGCCACGAAATTTGTCTCTTTTAAGTGTACGGTTCAATGATCTTTAGCAAATTTACAACATTGTGCGACCATAATTATGGTCCAGTTTTAGAATACAACCGTCACCCCAAAATGATCTTTTGTGCCTGTCTACAGCCAATTAACCTCCCATCTGAAATCCCAGGCAACCACGAGTCTATTTCTTGTCTCCATAGATTTGCATTTTCTGGACAGCTTATATGAATGGAATCCTACAATGTGGGATCTTTCACATCTAGCCTCTTTTACTTATCATAATGTTTTTGAGGCTCATCAGTGTTGTAACACTCATCAGTACTTCATTCCTTTTTATTGCCAAATGGTATACCCTAAAGCATGTGTAATTTTTGAAGCATAGTAATTAAATAAATACCCAGGAAGCCATCACTCAACTTCAAATTAAATTACAAAGCTACTTAGTGCTCTGCTTCTTCTTCCAATACATTGCCCATGTAGTAACTGGCATCATGGCCATCCTTCACTTACAACTTTCTGATGGCTTCCGTCACAGTTACATTAAATCCAAGGTGCTTCCATGGTCCACAAGGCTCTACCTGATAGGATCCTTGCTTATCTCCCTTATTACTTTTCCCCTTACTCACATAATCCATATATAATGTTCTTCTTTCTGTCCCTTGAATATTACAAGGTACTTCCACCTTGAGGATTTTAAATCTGCCTTTTCCTCTTCCTTAAATAGTTCTTCTGCTTGATCTTCAGGTGACAAAGTGATTCCTGACATGGAAGTTTCAATTCTAATAATGCCTCCTCAGGGAGAGATTTCCTGACCAGCCAATCTAAAGGGAATTTTCCTCTACCCAGTCATTCCCCATCATACCACTCTGTTTAATTTTTTTCATAGTACTCACTGCTCTCTTAAATGATCTTATTTGTTTACATACCTATTTTATGTCTCCTCTCACTAGAATACAGTCTCCTTGGGGGCAGCGACCATGCCTGTCTTGTTCATTGTTATATCCCTTGCACCTAGAGCAACATCTAATTCATTCTTTTATGTCAACAACTATTTATTGAATGAGTAAGGAAACAGGTATGAATAAGGATGCAGAATTAACAGAATAAATCAGGATGCAAGGTGAATCTGGAGATCTGAAACAGCCAGACAAGATAGTAGAGCTGCATGAAACCACAGTCTTTGGTTTGGTTGGACTGACAATATTTTTGGATCTGTGAGTTCCCATTTTTTTTTAATTTTAATTTTTTAACTTTTTAAAAAGATTTTATTTATTTATTCATGAGAGACAGAGAGAGAGAGAGGCAGAAGGAGAAGCAGGCTCCCCAAGGAGCAGGGAGCCCAATGTGGGACTCGATCCCAGGACCCCAGGATCATGACCTGAGCTGAAGGCAGATGCTTAACTACCTGAGGCACCCAGGTGCTCCCCCATTTTCTTTTTAAAATAAGTCTTCCTATGAATAAATTTTAATTACTTATCCCTTGATCAGGTTTAACCTCATGTGGAGAGAGTATGTACTTCTGTTCAGCACTTGGGCCTAAAAAATCAGTGCAAATACTGCTGGTTTGGAGTTTTGTGTGATTTACCCCACTTTAAACAAGGTGTTTGACATCAATTTCAAGAGACTTATGGTTTCAGTCATCCTGGCAACCTGGGTTTAGAATTAACTACTAACTGCCTCTCTATTTAGAGTGTCCTCAAGGTTATGTAGATTTCTGACACATTCAGTGCCTGGCTATTTTATATTTCAAACACAGGTCAAACCTTTTTATTAGTTTACTTATTAAAAAGAGATAAAAGCCAAAATGAAGAAAGAATACTTTCCTCAAATATTTTTCCTCAAATATATATACAAATATTCCCTCAAATTATATTTATATTTCATTTTATATTTACACATCCATTTTTTCTATATGTCATACTTTTTCCTAGACCGTATAAGAGTTTAAGTATTAGACAATGAAGTTGGTAGCTGATTTTACATTACTTTAACTAAAGCCAGTGGTATTAACCTTAGTCCTAAGACTTGCTTGGTGGACATATTTTCACTTGAATTTAGCACCTACAATATGGGTATGGTGTCTTGATCCCCGCTAGGTTAAAAAAAAAAATTGGGAAGGAACTAACAAAAAAACTCCATTTAAAAAAGGACTTAAATTGTTAGTGGTTATTGTAAATGACCTGGAAAACTCCCACAATGAGTTGTTTGTATCATGTGCATTGTTTCTTCCTCTAGTTTAATCTGTGACTTTGTTTTCTCCTGATGCTGTAACTATACTATATCCAACACAAATATAGTTAAGATGTTACTTGTTCTCACTTCAATGTACAAACACTACAATGTAATCTGCTTGCATGAAGTTTCACTCTGTTGTTTACATAATAATTCTAATCGTGAAGCTTTTTATGTATCCAGACAAATGGAGCAAATTGAGATTGCTCAGTGAGGCCTGAGCATGACCTTCATTTGAACACAGTGACTTGTTTGCTGCTTGTATACAAACAGCTAAACTGTATCTTAATCCCAGGCTCAAGTTTAAAAGCTCCAGTGAATGCTCTAAGGCTGCCAGAGACAAAGATGGTATCCTGATGGTGGAAGCTGAGGAGACAGAAGTCTCCCAACAAATAAATTCAGCAAGTGACTATCAGTCAGACACCTTCCCCCAGTACACAGGATGATGGAAGTTGAATAGACGTGTTCACTCAAATAGGATGACCAACTGTTCCACTTTGCCCCCCGGACACAGGACTTTCAATATTAAGACTGGAAAGTTCTGGGCAAACAGGATGAGCTGGTCACCCTATTCACCAATACGTAGGAACTAACTAGCTATGAACTAATACCATCCCTAGGAATTTCTCCAAAAGAAACAATCATAGATGAGCATAAAGATTTCTATACAAGTTTATCTATCGCGTGCATATATCTGCGGGTGTGTATGTTCACACACTCACATATACAGAAAAGCAAACTGGAAACACCACCATAATATTTACAAACATTATTGCTGGTATTAGGATCATGAGTAATTTTTAAATTTTTTCTTACACTCTCCCTCAATTTTTGGCAACAGACATATTAAATTTTTGATCAGAAAGTACTGTATCTAATTTTAAAAACTAAGCCAATAATAGGACTGAGCATAGTACCTTATACAAAATAGATGCTAAAAAATATTATTTGAAGTATATGTACAAAATATGTATTTATTTCCTGCCCAGATTTTTCAGCAGCTGCATCTGTTAGCAGAGTCCTAGGTCTAAGATTGCACTATGAAGTTGGGAGTCAAGCCTGATTTACTTAAATGTAATTAAACATTATCTTCATGAAAGACTTCAAGTACCCAACACTCACATTATCTATAGAAAACTGCTCCCTTGCTCCATGAGATTGGATCCATTGTAGGTTATTTCTTCAAATTCTTTCACATTAATACCTCCCTACCAGCAGCAAGAATTAACATAAGCACAGTGCAATCCGACTTTTAAAACCAAGCACGAAATGAAACCTTGAGGGGAAAGTGAATTCATTAATTTTCTTTTTTGGTTTGGTGTCAGTCACCCTAATGTCAGCATGTAACATTCTGTTAAAGACACGTCTTGGCTAATGTGGAGAAAGAACAAATTTGGTACAGCTGTAGAGTAATTTTTGCAGGGAATAAAAGACCCAGCTAGAGAATTGACTGTCTCAGTTCCCAGCTGTACATCCATTACCCACAAAGTTGTAAGAGATGCCAGGCTGGCTTCAACTCACACAAGGTCATTCACCAAGACACAGGAATTACAACTTACAAATCGGCAAGCAGTGTGTGCAAAGCAAGGTTAGGTGGTAATAAAGAAACTTACACTAATGAGGGAAGGGCCAAGGGTCGTACGGGGTTAGAATGTAACCTCTAGAGTGCATAACATTTCCCTAGGGACGGGTAACAAATGGAAGTAAGAAGGGTCTTGACTCTTTGTCCCCATGTTTCTTGAGCCTGTCCCTTCCACTCCCCTTCCTCTGCCACCACCAAGCACCATCATCTCCCACATGACTGTGACAGCCGCCCAGATGGTGTCCCTGCTTCCATTACTGCCCATTCCCCATGTAGTCATTCTCCACTTAGCAGCCAGAAGGCTCTTTTATATACGTAAATACCATTAGGTTACCTTCAAGCTTAAAATCCAAATTTCAAACTGTGGTCTCCAGACCCTGTGAAATCTAGCTTCAGCCAGCCTCACTGACTCACTTCCAACTCCCTTCCCCCTCACTCTGCTCCAGTTCCCCTGGCCTTTTATCTGCCCCTCAAACATGCCAGGCTCTTCCTTACAGGGTCTCTGCAATCTCTATTATCTCTGCCCAGCATGCTCTTTCCTGCACCAGCTCCTTCTTTTTGACTTTTAAGCTCAATTGTCATTTCTTGGGAATACTTTCTGACCAACTTGGCTAATCTCCACGGAATCACCCTGCATCTCTGTTTCCCAGCAAAGCTGGAGGGCCCTGAACCCACATTTTAGCTGAATCTTAAATGGACTGAGGGTTACAATAAATATTTTGAAAAGGTTGAGCATTGACATCACAAAATAAGCTTCTGGGAATACAAGAATCCAATAAAATTATTAACAATTTGGTCATATTATAATTTTATTATTAAAATTTTAATAGTCAAAATTTAAACTTTTGTCATTATGGGGTAGGAACAAGAATTTCTTAGCACTCTCAGCTGAAATCTTCCCTTCGGTGCTCCTATATGGCGCATTTATGACGGATGCCAAATAGATAATTGCTTTGCTTTGAGGTTGGTGGAGGAGTGAAATATTTTGGGGCCTGCTCTGCCAGGGTGTGGAACTGTCAATAGTGACAATGACTTATTAAGCTTTTCTTTTTTCTGGATAGGAACAGATTAGGGTAAGCTTTATCATATTTTGTTTTATGGGATGAATGCTGGTACACCAAATGGGTCTACAAAGGTTAGAATTATGATATAGCCTAACTTTTATTTTTCTGCCTTGTACTACAATTTAAATTTTATAAAAAATTTCTTGGCTCAAAAGGGATATAATGTTCCTCAAGATATCAAGCTAATACATCTTTTTAATATTCATCTACTTATTTAGCTGTTTGAAAATCTTAATGGTTTTTTCATATAAAATAGTTTTAAAGTTGTAAGTTATGACATATCTCGACAATTTGATAACAAATATGTGTGTTAGTGTGTGTACAGAACCACTGACAGAATTCAACATATAAAGCATATATTAAGATTTTGACTCTAATGTGCATGTGGAACGTTCACTTATATTTCTTTTTTTTTTTTTTTTTTTTTAAAGATTTTATTTATTTATTTGACAGAGAGAGACACAGCGAGAGAGGGAACACCAGCAGGGGGAGTGGGAGAGGGAGAAGCAGGCTTTCCGCCGAGCAGGAAGCCCGATGTGGGGCACGATCCCAGGACCCTGGGACCATGACCCGAGCCGAAGGCAGACGCTTAACGACTGAGCCACCCAGGCGCCCCACGGAATGTTCACTTATATTTCAAAATGAATATTCAGATGTTAACAATAAGCCAGAATGATATAATACCTTGCCTGTATTGTAGACATTATCACGTGATTGGTTATGGTAGTTAATTATGTGATTACATGATCACTGAGCACACACAAGTGCAGTGATGACAGACATGACTTTGAAATAACATGTGACTATCAGGTCTTCCAAAGACAAAGGTGAAGCAAAGTTACTAGATTTTAACTGAATAGTGAGGCCAAGCCCAAACTTTGGTGCATCCCTACCCAATGATCTAAAGTGGTCTTGTCTAATGATTGTCTGTCCTGTTAGACTGTGGGTGCCACAATGGCAGGATTTTTGCTTCTTTTGTTCCCTGCTCTATCCTCAGCACCATGCACAGTGTTTAGCATATGGTAGGTCCTCACACACATGAGACAGAGGAAGGAAGGGTTGATTCAATGAATGAAGTATAATGAATAGCATCTTGTGCTCTCCTCTCTGCAATCTGATGCTCCCTTTGACCTAAAATATCTGTGCGATCAGCAGGTAACAGGCCTTTGGTATGAATTCTGGTCACAGCTAGACCAAAAGAGCACAATGAGTCCTAAAGGCTGCCATTTCTAGAGACCAGGCTGGTTCTGAGATTTGTTTTGTTTGGGGTATCTCTAAAGTAGGGAAGTGAGAAAGAGAGAAGTATCTTCCAGGCCCCAAGTCTTGATATACCTGGCTCAGCAGATAATCATTTAGTTTTCCTTTGGAGGAGATAGTTTGTGTGATATGATGCAGCAGGGAGAAAAACAAGGTGACAACTCATGGCAGGGCAGAACTGGGATTTCAAATGCCAAGATTCCTGCTTCTAATTCCTCTCTCCTAATAGCCTTCAATTATTGATATTGCAACTCTGTTGTACTACTTGATACGTAAAGCAATGGTAGACAAGTGCTCTCTTTTTATTCCTTTTGTCTCTCTAGTAAATTTACAGAAGAAAAAAAAATCCCAAACAACAAAACCTTATCTTAATTAGATTACATGATAGCCTATTTGCTAAATGACAAGATACACCCCACTTTACATAGATTTACTTTAACTGGTGATGCACCTAGCAATTCCTTGGTGTGCATGTATGTGTAAACATATGTGTATTTTGTTCATTACTTGAAAAGTGATAGTGGTTTGGTATCAAGAAGAGCTCACGAATGGGCTCACTTCATTTTTCAGACTTGTTCTGTTCTTTTAGATACTGAGCACTCATTTCAGTACAGAAAACTCTGACATAATTATCATTATGACCATTAGTATTCTAAAGAGGTTTTCAAGTCCATCACAGGGACCTTCTTCTTAGCTTCTCCCAGAGCCATTTGCCATTAAGGCTTAGCTCTGAGTCGATCAGTATTTATTGATCATCTATTACAGGTAAGGTATTATAAGAAAACCAGCCTGATATACAGATTTTTTTCAAGTACAAGTAAGTCATCTACATATAAATGAACACATTCCAAGGGAAACTAAAAAAGTGCATCTAAACTAAAAAAGGGCACCCAACTGATGACCTTTGTTCCCTGTTTCCCTTTCACCCTGGTTCTACTGAAGACAATAATAAATTATAAAGATAAGAATAACAATGCTTAAATTGTCCCAAGTGTTTTGCATATATTATTAAATTTGAATCCTCATCAACAAGCCTATAAGTATCGTTAGCTCATTTTATAGTCGAAGAAACATAGGTTTAGAAAGATTTAATAATTCATCCAATGTAACAAGGTCAATGGCACAATCCAAACTACAGATTATCTTACCCCAAAGCTTTTACTCTTATGCTTATACTGAACCCTTATTTTCCATATTATCACCAAAATGTTTCCAAACAGATTCCAGCTATGAAAGGCTCTCTGGAATAGCTGCTTCACCCCAAACTCTCTGAACCACAAGCTATGGGGTACGGTGAAAGCTTTAAGTTCTTATAAAGGAGCCCAGGGAACTTTGGGACTCCAGAGTTTAAGCACTAGAATCCCAGAAGTTTCCAAACAGCACGATGATTGGCATTACGATAAGAAGAGCATCTGCATTCCCCAGAGGCCCCACACTCATCTGCATCCCTGCAGTGAGGTGAGCTCTGTGTCATAGCACAGGAGGCTTTGTGGTAAAACAGATAAGACACAGAGAAAGATGATCTCGGCAGCACTCTAGCCTCTCTTGAAGAAAGGCTCTGATCCAGAAAGAAGCTGGAAGAATTGGCCTGTAGAGAGCCAGGCTTAGGGGGCTGAGTGATTTGGCACGGTGTGGCTCTGGGGGAGGACTTGGGAAGGACTGCTGCCCTTTTGTATTCCTCTTGCCTTCAGTAGCTAGCTCTTGTATCATCAAATTGATGGCAGCCTACCCTGAGGGTCTGCCCTCTGGCTCTGGAAAGGAGTTTGAACATAGTGCCCTTCCTCCTTAGGCAGGTTTGGCTCTTTGCTTTCCATGTGTTTGGAGTCATATAGCCTGGATTTAAGGAGTTGTAGGATTTTAGGGCAGGCTTCCTAACTTCTCTGAACTTCTTTGTTATGTGTAATGAGGACATAGAGGGGATCTATTTCTGACAGTACCAGGTAGGATTCAGTGAGATTATAGTCCATTTTTGGCCATTATTTCTTGAGAGGTTACAATATGCCATGCACTGAACTCAGCTGCTAACATGGATCATATTTTTCAACACCAAGCCTATAGGGCAGGTTGTATTATTGTCTCTGTTTCAAATTTGAAGAAACGGAAACTCAGAGAAGAGAATCTATTTGCCCAAGATCACCCAGTCTGTAGGGTGGAGCTGGGATTTAAACCCCATGTTTTCTGACTCAACCATATGATATTAGCTAGCTCATTACCTGGCACCTAGCAGATTTCAAAGCATGGTAGGGGCAATTGTTATTGATAATGATTTCCATGAAGAGGGATGATGATCATTATCATCAGTGGCTCTTCTGGGATTTTGTAAGCACCTTGAAGGTTGGGGCCACCCCTGGTTTATCTTTGCAGACTCATCTATGTAGCACCTAACAGTGCTGTTGCATATGGTTCGAATGATGCCTGCTGAGCTGAGTGTCTGCGGTGGGGTGAAACACCTGTGTTAGTGCTAATGTGTGACGATACATTCATCATTATTGAAACAGGGGCAGAGATTTAACTCATGACATAACTGTGTTTATGGAAAAGAAATGAGCCTTATTGGATAGTTTCGCTGAATAGTCAAAGCTAATTAAAAAAAACCTTCTCTTAAATGTCCAGTGGAAAAAAGACAGTCTCTTCAGCAAATGGTGTTGGGAAAATTGGACAGCCACATGCAGAAGAATGAAACTGGACCATTTCCTTACACCACACACAAAAATAGACTCAAAATGGATGAAAGACCTAAATGTGAGACAGGAATCCATCAAAATCCTTGAGGAGAACATAGGCAGCAACTTCTTCAACCTCAGCCGCAGCAACTTCTTCCTAGAAACATCACCAAAGGCAAGGGAAGCAAGGGCAAAAATGAACTATTGGGACTTCATCAAGATAAAAAGCTTTTTTTGCACAGCAAAGGAAACAGTCAACAAAACCAAAAAACAACCAACAGAATGGGAGAACATATTTGCAAATGACATATCAGATAAGGGGCTACCCAAAATCTATAAAGAACTTATCAAACTCAACACCCAAAGAACAACTAATCCAATCAAGAAATGGGCAGAAGACATGAACAGACATTTCTGCAAAGAAGACATCCAATGGCCAACCGACACATGAAAAAGTGTTCAACATCACTTGGCATCAGGGAAAAACAAATCAAAACCTCAATGAGATACCCCCTCACACCAGTCAGAATGGCTAAAATTAACAAGTCAGGAAATGACAGATGTTGGTGAGGGTGCGGAGAAAGGGGAACCCTCCTACCCTGTTGGTGGGAATGCAAGCTGGTGCAGCCACTCTGGAAAACAGTATGGAGGTTCCTCAAAAAGTTGAAAATAGAGCTACCCTATGACCCAGCAATTGCACTACTGGGTATTTACCCCAAAGATACAAATGTAGGGATCCGAAGGGGTATGTGTACCCCGATGTTTATAGCAGCAATGTCCACAATAGCCAAACTATGGAAAGAGCCAAGATGTCCATCAACAGATGAATGGATAAAGAAGATGGGGTATATATATAAATGGAATATTATGCAGCCATCAAAAAAATGAAATCTTGCCATTTGCAACGACGTGGATGGAACTAGAGGGTATTATGCTAAGCGAAATAAGTCAATCAGAGAAAGACATGTATCATATGACCTCACTGATACGAGGATTTTGAGAAATAAGACAGAGGATCATAAGGGAAGGGAGGGAAAAATGAAACAAAACGAACCCAGAGAGGGAGACAAACCATAAGAGACTCTCAGTCTCAGGAAACAAACTGAGGTTTGTTTGGAGTGGAGGGGGCTGGGAGGGATGGGGTGGCTGGGTGATGGACACTGGGGAGGGTATGTACTATGGTGCGTGCTGTGAATTGTGTAAGACTGATGAATCACAGACCTGTACCCCTGAAACAAATAATACATTATATGTTAATTAAAAAATAAAAATAAATAATAATGCAGGAATAGTGAAAAAGAAAAAAAGAGTAGCATGGGGATCATCGTGGATTCTGGACAAAAGAGAATCAAGGAAAACAATCTTCCCAGCGCTCTACAGATAAGATTTTCTAACAGACCAACAATGGGGTCTCTTAGGTTCAAGTGCCGTAGGAATATTATGCAAATGTCAGATAAAATATTCTTTTTTCATTAAAAAAAAAAAAACCCTTCTCTTAGTGGCATAATATCTTTCAGAAAGGCAGAATGAGTTAAAAGTACAAGTTTTGGATTTGGCTCCTGGCTCAGCTATTTATTATCTGTGCAATTTTGACCAAGTTACTTAACCTCTCTGAATCTCAATATTTCCATCAGTAAAATTTAGGGAATAACAATAGTACCTATCTCATAGGTGTCAGTAGGGCATTAAACAAGACATGGACTATGAAATACTTAGCATAGCACCTGGTCCATAGAAAGTGTTGCATCAATGTAAATTACTATTTTAGACCCAGGCTATTTTTTTCCCCCATCGTTCTCTCCTTCCCCCAAACAAGAATGAAGGTATGATAATAATAGTCAACATGACAGGCAGTGTTTTAAATACTTTGTATTTGTTAATTAACTTAATTTTCACAAAAATGTGGAAACTGAGGCACAAGAGTTAAGTTAACCTGTCCAAGCTCATGCAGGCTCCTGATCCTATGCTCTTGTCCAAAATGCCATATTGCTTCTATGTATTGATGAATCTAGACCAAGCCTCTCTTATTTTCTTATTAGTGAGATAAATCGAGTTCCTGGGTTGCATGCCATTATATTATTACATATAAGAAATAATATGCCATTCCTTCCTACATTCTTCCCGATCACTAGGTAACAAGTATAGTGGTTTTCCATACCTACAGATAAATGTATTGCCCTGGATTTCCACTAAACAGTGATGGGTCATCAGTCCAGATCCCAGATAACTCCAGCATTAGGTACAAGTGATAGGTAAGTTCAGACAAAGTATTCACGGAGCTGAACCAGAAAGTAAATGAACTTTGTATCACTTAGTCCTTAAAGGGTTAGGGTAAGAAATATCTTTGTTTTATACCTACCCTATCTTGGACTACTCAGGAAATCAGAACTTTCATGAATTTCTCACATTACAATGGAGCATCACTGTGTAACTGTCAAACTTAAGCCACTACTCAATTATCCAGTTCTGAACTCCTACCAACTCTAGAAACTTCACCGCCCCCCCACCCGGCCTTGTTACTTGAAATTCCTGAAAACTCTGCCATAAGGTCTGTCATTATGGCTCTTTTCTGGGTCAGCTGGATGAACAACCTATAGAATTGCTGGGGGAGCAGTGGTCTTGGATACCACTCATCAGAACACAGTGAAGCTGGAAAGCTTGCTAACCTGTGTAAGATGGGGTGGCAAATTTATGACAGAGTTGGGTATAGCATGAGGAGCTCTGTCTCCGAAGCTTCGTCTCTAGCACCCCATTCCTTTCCACCATCTGCCCTACTGCTTCTTGTTTTCTCACTCCCCAGCTCACAAGCAAACACAAACTGGTTTTCAATAAGAGTTGTGGCTTCTGGACCAAGCTTTCTGGGCTGGGAGGCGGTACCGCCTCGGAGCGCCCCAAACTGTAATTATAATTTTGCTTCTTCCCAACCCACACATCTTCTGGGAGCCTAGCAAAATTGAATTTCTGGGTCAGTGTTGGCCTTTACCATTTATGATTTAATTAACTCTGAAAGAAGCTAAGCCTCTCTCTCAGAAAGGAAAAACAAGAGAAATGGTAGCCAAGCTCCCACTCAGTACAACATAAACGTCTCCTGGACTGTGACCTTGAACATGGAACTCAAGAAAGCTAAACAAGAAAGCAGGTGATTCTCAGAGGCCTCACACCCTTGCCAATGAGGTGGCCTTTGCAGTTCTGAAAGCTATAGTGACTCCTGTGCCTGGGACACTTGGATTTTTCCCACCAGCTTTTTTCTCTGTGGCTCTATGCCAAGGATCAGGTCTATATCATTCCCCTAACCCTAATGCCTGGGAAATAGTATGTGCTCCATATTTGTTGACTAATACACCCTTCGTTCCAAATTAACTCTGGTCCTTAAAGATGCTTTAGCTTTCAAGACGGAAATCCAATCATATCCTCCCTGGCTTAAAACCCCCTGACAGCTTCTCCATGGTCTCGGAATGAAGTTCAAACCCTGCATGTGGCCTAGGAGGCCCTGAGTTGTCTGGCCCTGCCTTCTTTTTTAGTCTCTTCCCATAGCATGCTCCCCATCATTGACTAATCTCTACTCACACTGCTTTCCTTTCTGGTCCTGGAACACACGGAGCTCCTTCCTATCTGAAAGCCTTTGCACTTGCTTTTCCCTGCACCTGGCATCTTTTCCTTGTTATTTCTTCTTCTTCTTTTTTTTTTCTATTTTTTAATTGAAGTATAATTAACATACATCATTATATTAGTTTCAGGTGCACAACATAATAATTCAACAGTTCTATATATTACTCAGTGCTCATACTCTTGATTCCCTTTATCTGTTTCACCCATTTCCACTCTGGAAATGACCAGTTTGTTCTCTGTATTTAAGAGTCTGTTTTTTTTTGTTTTGTTTGTCTTTTTTTTCTTTGTTTGTTCATTTCACATATGAGTGAAATCATATAGTATTTGTCTTTCTCTGATGGACTTATTTCACTTAGCCTTATACCTTCTAGATCCATCCATGCTGCCTTGCAAATGGCAAGATCTCATTCTTTTTTTAATGGCTGAGTAATATTCACAAACACACACACACACCACATCTTTTTTATCCATTCATCTATGAATGGATACTTGGGTCACTTCCATATCTTGGCTATTATAAATAATGCTGCAATAAACACAGGGGTACATGTATCATTTTGAATTAGCGGTTTCATTTTCTTTGGATAAATACCCAGTAGTGGAATTACTGGGTCATATGTTCCTTCTCATCTTTCAGGTAGCAACTGACACATTACCTAATCTGAGCAGGGTTTCTTGGCCACTGAAGTACCCTACCTCTCCATCACTTTTCACTGCAGCGGCCTGTTCATTTCTTTTTGAACTAAATTACAATCTGCTATTATCATATATATATATATATATATATATATATATATTCATTTGTTTATTGCCTAAGTCCTTTACTAGAATGTACATTCTATGAGGCCAAAGCTTGATCTATGTCATTCATGGCTGTAGCCCCAGCACGAAGTGGACACAAGGAATGTATCCCATGTACACTTGTTGAGGGAAGGCAAGTGCCTATCATTTATATCATTCTCTTGCATCTACATTTCAAAGAAGCCATTCAGGAAAGATATTCTGTTTCCATTTAAAGCATGCCAAGGCCCAGTACACTGAAAACATTTTTGGTTACACTGAGACAGGAAGTACCATTAGGATGATACATGAGGCAAGGAATTGGCCCCACAACTTCCTTTTCTGACTTTGTAACTGACTTACTGTGGGGGTGATTTAATGCGACTCCATTTGTATGAGTAATTTGGGTGTAATAAGCCTGGCCCATTTTGAGTTGCCATAATGGACAAATAATATATTTCACAGAAGAAAAATGTTACAGAAAGTCATTGCATTTTTTTTTTTTTTTTGCTTTAATGTGGTCTCATTAGATAAGGTGCCACTGAAAAATGCTAGGGCTATGACAAGATTTACCAGCGAGGGCATCTTATTTTCTTCTTCCCTTGGAAAGTGGCAGGAAACAGTCTGGTTGTGTTTTCTAATTCCTGACAATAATGAAATCCATATGTCACGAAGCCCGTGGCTTGTCAGGGAATAATAAACTGGTTAAATAATCAAATGTCAAGTAGCATCCTTGGTTTCCATTCAGAGGAATACAATTTCAGATAATTTAGCACAATATTGGACTGCTAACTAAAACTGCCTTTCTTTTTAGCCCAATTACTTAAATTTCTCTGGCATTTAATCCTCAGGGCTTACTTTAGAGGGTAACTTACATGGTACAAATCCACCAAGAAAGTCACTTTGAAGTATATCTTCTATTCAGGGAATATGTTCTGTTTTCTTACATCAATTTTCCCAAATTAAAATAATTTGCATACCATCTTCCCCATCTTTGCTATTCCCATGTATCAACACAGGATACTTCTGTGATTATTTTTTTTAATCATATCCAGGTACCACCTGGACTATTATTTACTTAATATATTTTATTTAAATTAATTCACTTTTAAATGTTAATATATTTCTTTAAAGAAGAACACTTATGTCACCGATGCAGAAGACAAAGCAGCACCACCAGTCATGAATGGAAGGTAACACAAATTAGAAACTGTTATTGCTTTACCTGTTTATTTGTTCATATGTTTACTGACTGTGTCCTTTACTAGAATGTCCACTCTACGAGGCCAAAGCCAGATCTATGTCAAGGCTGTAGCCCCAGCCTAAGGTGGACACAAGGAAGGCCTCACAGGTATACTTGTGGAGGGTGCGCAAGTGCCTACCCCTCCTGTCCTCCTGTCTTTCCCTTACATCTACACTTCAAAGGAGACATTCAGAAAAGGTATTCTCTTTCCATTTAAACCACTCCAAGGCCCAGTACACAGAAAACATTTTTGGATAAGTGAGATCTAAGCAATGCTATGAAATTCTAATTGGAGGCTCTTGTCTGCAGAAGACGCAGAGCCTGAGGCCTCTGGAGGTGTTAACAATCTACTAGAACCAAATAAAAACATTCTCCTGAACCTGATCAGAACTGATAAACAAATGGAAAAGCAGTTACTTCCTTATCACATGACTTGATTTTACTCAAAGCCATGTCAAGATAAAACTTAACATAATCTGTTATCAGCAGAGCTAAGAGTGCTATCTTTTGAAAAACACCTGGCATGGGAAGAAAAGTCTGCTCTGTTTCATAGGAGGTGGACAAATATATCTGACTTCTTAAATCCACAAAGTATTTCTCTTCTCCATTCTCATGCCTTCCTGAGATTGCCTGCTTAAAGACACGATTTCAATTACTTCTGCCTCAGCACCTCCATTGCCTTCCCACAGAAGCAGAAACAATGTATTACAAATGGAGACAATATTCTTTGAAATAAATATATTGCTTGAAAACTTGTGATAACATATTTTCCTGGCTTTCCACGTTAAAACCCAGGGGAGAAGAACAACTGAATTGAGAGGATATATAGTCTGCTTGAAAATATCCCACATGTAGCACCCAGATTGATAAAATGAAGGACTAACAGAGGACGGACACACACACACACACACACACACACACACACACCATTTTTTCCAATCACAAAGTATATTTAACTCATGAACACAGCATTCTTATATTATGCACCTGATCCAAAATGATCATGCCAGGCAGGGCCCTGGTTGTAACTGAAGAGATAGCACTGGCTAAGGAGGTGAGGGAGAGCTTAGAACTTCCATTCCTAGGTTTGGACAATAATAGACTAGCATTTCCAATGGATGCTAATAGGTATTAGTTGAAATAAGTTTGGGAAACTCATGAATAAACAAAGCTAAATAGGTTTATTTACTGTTGGAAATCTTCAAAGGTTTTTAAATGCTGATGAACACTGAAAAACTCAGAAAGACATGTAATGTCTTGCATTTCCCAAACTTAATCATGGCACCACTCTCCCTGCCCTTGTTTTTATTGGAGTCGTCTCTACATTAGAGTTCTAAAAAAATACACCCTTGGACAAAGTGGGTTATGCGATGTACTTCTGGATTTGTGACTGTACTTGGTAAAAAACAAAACAAAACAACAAAAGAAAAGTCAAATTCCTTGCAGACATGATGGGATAAGATGTGGGTTTCCAGTTACTGGGTAAAATTCCTAGTAGCAGCAACAATAGAATTAATGAGTAACAAATAAACTGGCTTGAATTGAATTTTGATTTTAGAATGTATAAATAAAGTAGGGGCAACGGGGGGCTGTAAGAATAGTCAAAGATGAGATTCAGAAGATGAGTAGGGCAGGAAAAGGGCTAAACTTGTCAGATGACAAAGTGGAGTTATTAGGATAGATGAAAGATAACCCTCAAAAGGATACTTTTGGGGGTAATCAAAATCAAGTAGCAGACATGATAGCTGGGGATTGGTAATGGGAACAATTATAAGTAGAAGTAGAGAAGAAAAGGAGAAGAAATACAAGTTTCAAAGAAAAAAGAATGACAGAGAGGATTTTGAGTAAGTCCAAACTAGGGAGAGAGGAAGAAAATGTACCTGCACCAACAGGGTCATTCATCCAACCAGATAAAGCCAGAGGCAGAGAAAAACTTCCAGAACTGAATGATGACAAAGAAAAAGGTAAAGAAGAGAATTGGGAAAAGAATTGTGGATTTAGAAGGAAGATGAGTGGAGGTTTAAAGAGAATTAATATAGAAAGGATAAAAAAAGAGACAGCAAGAAATACAAGCATTGCTACCTTTCAGACTCTGGGTATATCTCTTTGGGATACTAAGAAATGGCAAATACAGGGCACTTATGCCTTTTTTTTCTCCTATGGCAGACATAACAAGTTCATCATGTACTATTTTCCTCTGAGTAGAGATTTGCCCTCAGAACTCTTCTAACACAGCACTCAAGGTAGCCACTACTGACTGATTTGACTTGACCCTAGCCATGAAACTTGCATTCTTAATGTATTTAAAAACAAACAAGCAAATCCTCTGTGAGGTTTTAGTAATACCTGCTCACTGATGGAAGAGAAATAAAATATTATACTTTTGGCTAGAAAAGCAAAATGTTTCAGTGTGAGATGTTTATTCATATGGACATAATAATGCACATGTGTGGATATGAGTAAATACATATATGAAATATGAGTATTTCAAGTAGGTAGACCAAAGTGTTCCATATTTATTTGTAATCTGAAACTCTGTTTTAAACACTCATAAGCACATGAAAATCAGCTCATCATTTACCCTGGCAGCTGAAACTTTTAAACCCAATAAAATGATATGAATTATGTTTTAAGTTAAAATAGTTCATATGAAACAACAGCCTGTTAGAATAATCAGAGCTTTCTCCTTCCTCCTCTATCTTATGACACCATATTGGGCCCATCATTTAAAAAGTTGGCAGAAACATCAAATAGGTTTTTCTTCCCCAACACATGACACATTTTTAAAAGCATGTATAAATAATGCAGCATAACATAATACATGATAGCATTGATAGTCATCAGGCCATGGTGACAGGTGTGGGAGAAATTAGGATTTTTATCAAAGGCAGGCAGTAAAAAAGAAACTGCATTCATTTTCAGTTTAAAACTAAGTTTAAAAAAAGGGAGGAAGGATAGTGTGTGACAAGGTGTATTGGTTTCTGTTTCTTCTTGCTTACATTCATTAATTTTGCCCAGCTTCTGAGCATCTGAGGCCTTTGCCTATTCATGCAAAGAACCACTTGAAGGCATAGAATGCCCTCAGATTTGAACTATTTTGTTTGAACATGCTGGTAAGTTATTCATGTTCTGCTAAACAGTTCATAATGCTCTGGGGAAGAGAGGAAGTACATTGCTATCAGGAGTTACCGTTTTTAAGACTTTTATGAATTAATAAAAATAAAAAAAGAATGCTCATTAGTCTAGGCTGGCTTAATTGAGACAGAAAAGGAAGGGAAAGAGGCAGTGGGTAGGGAGGGAAAAAGGCAGTGACCTCTCCAGAATTGTTGAGGCCTGAGATTCTACTGACCCAAATGAATTGATCATCATTGCTCTTATGAACCACTGCCATAGAATCCTGGCTGGTCTCCCGCATCAACTCTGGCTCAGTCCGCTGCAGCCACAGTGATCTTTTTAAAACACATATCTAATCACCTATCCCTGTACTTTCCTCTCCATGGTCTAGCAAGGCCCTTCATTGTGTGGTCCCTTCCTGCCTCACTGACAGCTTCTGGCATACCTTGTTCTCTGAACTCTAGCCCCACCAACCTTCCTTCCATTCTGCTTTCCTACAGGGCCTTTGCTGACCACAGGGCCTTTACACAAGCTGACTCTGCCTGGAATGCTCTTTCTATTCCCACCCCATCTCACTCAACTTTTATAATACTAGCTCGAATGTCTTATAGCTCCTAAAGAAGGCCTACTCTGACTCTGTCCCCACAAAGTGATTTAGGTCCCCTGCTACCTCCTCTCAAAGCACTCTTTCCTTTTCAGCATTTATAACTATTTGTAATTATATATTTATGTGATTATATTTCTGATCCTTCCACTCAATGGTGAGCTCTGTAGGGCTACAGCAGTGACTACCTTCCTCTCCACTGGGCAACACTACCTTGTACACACACACTGAGCATTTGACAAATATGTGTTGACCAAATGAATTAATGTATTATATCTAACATAACACACTGATATACTGACATAGTCATAACCGTGGCACATAGAGAAAGATTTTGAAAAAATTGCTTATACCATGAACCAAATGTGATTTAGCAAATCTTATAAAACAAATTTGTATCAAACTCTCCTACACATCGTATCAAAGGATTGAAGCTGAGATGAATATATAAAGCCTCCAGAAAGGAGATTGTTTTTTTACTTTCCTTCTGTTCTCTGCTCTAAAAGAATTGGAATCCTTATTATGGCTGCTGAATAAGAATGTAATCAAGTCATCTTGTTTGGAAAACAAACAAGGTACATGCCTTCTAGAACCTTCTGGGGAAACCAGACCTTTAACTTGGAGTTAGACAAAATGGTGCCAATGAGAACAGCCTTCTGGAAGATGAACTGTGGAGGAGCAGAACTTACGTTGGTTTAGAAGCCTCAGCCTGGTCCGTCTGTAGTTTCTCTCCTCCTTCCACCTCCATTGTGCAATATACAATGCGATTGGGAGCCAAGGATTTGAGGCCTTGGACTTCCATGATCACCACCTGGAAAGAGAATCACACATGGTGGCGGTTACTGCCAAAGCCCATGGACAGCATCCCTCAGAAGAAAATACAGAGATGGGAAGAAGTTACCAAAAACCCAACAGGTATCTGGTGGCTTTTATCAGTTTTCTATCAGTCAGGCTGGTACCAGTCTAGCATGAAGATACCATTCTTCATGGTGTAACTGATTGCCTCCCGGATGGAAAGACAACCCTCACTACTTTAGAAGCTCACAGGGGCTAGACAGGTAATGTGAAATGGGCTGCTTGTTCCCTGGGTTGAATGCATAAGATCATTTTTCATTTCTGCAAAGAAATAGGCTCTCTCTTATTTTCTTTAAAAATAGTCTAGCTTTTCATTCAGAACTTGGAAGAGGCAAAGGCCCAGAAATTCACTTTTCTCTTTTACAATGAGATAAGTGATAAAACAAATGCTAAGATAAAGGGCAAATAACCATTCAGCATTAGAGTTGGAGATGCAGAGGAAGTAGTGGGGCCTGGGGCAAAAGAGGAGAGCATATGCTCCATCTAAACAGAGCAGTTGGTACCCAGTTGCAGTCCACTATGGCCTTGTCTTCTCTTAGTCTGGAGTTGCCAGATACTGCAATTTTTCCTACCAGAAAACGGAAATCTGAATCAGAATCAAAGTCAGAAATCTGATTTTGAAGTTTTGACAATAATCCAAAAAGGGAGGAATAAAATACACAAACTCTGGGCAGGCCAACACTGTTGAATCAAAACAGAAACATGTCTGCAGCTGCATACTGTCTGTTCTAGACTGAGGAAAAAAGCTGGTGTTTTGCTGGACCAACATATATCATTTACAATTCCTGGCACTTCCCACCACTACCCTTAACTCCGTTCAATCACCTGCTATTCTCATATCCAGTGGTATGTCCTGTCATTTATCAGAGGGAGAGGACAGGAGGGGAGGATAGGGCAAATATATCGATTTAAAAATCTGAAACCAATGACCTGCATCAGGGATCTATAGTAAGCAAGGGATATAAAAATATCACTCAATTGTACTCCAAAAGAGGTAATGGCAGGACACACAGAGAAGGATATGGTTGTGCAAAAAAGGTACACTTCTTTCTTTTTTTCAAAATTTTTATTTAAATTCTACTTAGTGAACATGCAGTGCAATATTGGTTTCAGGAGTAGAATTTAGGAATTCATCACTAAAATACAACATCCGGTGTGTACACTTCTTCAATGGGCTTGATTCAAGGAAGTACAATAGGGCCTTAGTGCAAATCAGAAATATCTGGAGGGCTTACTAAACCCAGAAACTGCTGGGCTCCACCCCCAGAATTTCTGATAAGCAGGTCTGGGATGGAGCCCAAGACATTTTATCTCTAATAATTTCCCTGGTGCTGCTGATGTTGATGCTGATGATCCAGGAGCCATACTTTGAGAACCACTGTATTACTCATGTGATGTTGGGCAAATGACTTGGCTGTGAAGTCACTCCACTTTTCTTTCAAATCTCCTGAGTCTCAGTCTCTTCATCTGTAAAATGGGGATAATAATGTATGTCCTATATCCCCTGCTGTGTGAGGACCAAATAAGATGATGTATGTAATTGAAAATTTTCATACTGGGAAGAATCATACAAATGAAAGGAAATGCAAGGCACAGTAGAAAGAACAGCATTTTTTGTAATTTAAAAGATTTGAGTTCATCGCTCGGCATCAGGGAAATCCAAATCAAAACCTCAATGAGACACCACCTCACAGCAGTCAGAATGGCTAAAATTAACAAGTCAGGAAATGACAGATGTTGGCGGGGATGCGGAGAAAGGGGAACCGTCCTACACTGTTGGTGGGAATGCAAGCTGGTGCAGCCACTCTGGAAAACAGTATGGAGGTTCCTCAAAAAGTTGAAAATAGAGCTACCATATAATCCAGCAATTGCACTACTGGGTATTTACCCCAAAGATACAAAAGTAGGGATCCGAAAGGGTACGTGCACCCCGATGTTTATAGCAGCAATGTCCACAATAGCCAAACTGTGGAAAGAGCCAAGATGTCCATCAACAGATGAATGGATAAAGAAGATGTGGTATATATATACGATGGAATATTATGCAGCCATCAAAAGGAATGAGATCTTGCCATTTGCAACGACGTGGATAGAACTGGAGGGTATTATGCTGAGCAAAATAAGTCAATCAGAGAAAGACATGTATCATATGACCTCACTGATATGAGGAATTCTTAATCTCAGGAAACAAACTGAGGGTTGCTGGAGTGGGGGGTGGGGTGGGAGGGATGGGGTGACTGGGTGATGGACACTGGGGAGGGTATGTGCTCTGGTAAGTGCTGTGAATTGTGCAAGACTGTTGAATCTCAGATCTGTACCTCTGCAACAAATAATGCCATATATGTTAAGAAAAAAAAAAAAAAGATAGCAGTAGGGGAAGAATGAAGGGGGGGAATCGGAGGGGGAGACGAACCATGAGAGACGATGGACTCTGAAAAACAAACTGAGGGTTCGAGAGGGGAGGGGGGTGGGGGGATGGGTTAGCCTGGTGATGGGTATTGAGGAGGGCACGTTCTGCATGGAGCACTGGGTGTTATGCACAAACAATGAATCATGGAACACTGTATCTAAAACTAATGATGTAATGTATGGGGATTAACATAACAATAAAAAAATTAAAAAAAAAAAGATTTGAGTTCAAATCCTGAATCTGATCTTCACTAGCTGTATAATCATTTATAAGTTCCTTAACCTCTCTGCGGCTTTGTTTCCACATCTGCAAATGGCTCAAAAGATTGTTGTGAGGATTCACTGAGTGAATGATGCAAAGTAGGCTTAATGGCCCTCTACATATGCCCATTGTTTTCCCTCAGAGTACTCCCCTGGCGCAAGGCCATGCCACTGGGCAGCCTGGGCCTCAGTTCTCCTGCTGCAGTTAACTGCTCTATAGTGTCCTTCCCAGCCATGCAATTCTATAAGTTCATGAAACATGTCTTGTACCAACCAGCAAATTCAAACTCAGTCTGCCCTGATGAGATGATAATCCTCTATCTCCCTCTTCTCATCCCCCCTCACTGTGTCACCCAACACACAGATGCACAATGATTTTTGTTGGCAGTTTTAGTATATGTGCAATTTAGTGTTCCAAGTAAAAAGTATTTGGGAGCCCTAGGGAATTTCATTCTGTACTTGTGCTTATAAGTTAAAGCCTGTTTGAATCATGTACACATGGGAGTGTGGTTGGAGACTCACTCACATTTATATTTCAGATAATCAGCTGTATAATATTGAGTACAGATAAAGAATTAGGAAATTATGGATTTAAAAGCTTCATGAAAATCAATAAACCACTTTTTTCCCACTTTCTGTGGAAAGACAAGAGGCAGTAGGGAATAAATTGCCACCTCTAATTGGCAATAATCAAATTCAAAGACACCTAAGAAAAAGCATTCAGTACCTCAGGTGGCAGTATTAAAAAAGAAAGGAAGTAAGTTTCTGTGAAATTACACTGATGATTTTTTCACACACCAAGTGCCCTATATTTAACTGAATACTGCCTCTTCCAACTGCAAAATACATGTTGAAACACTGTAATATGACTATCTTGAGCTGAACTGAGCACAGTAAAACAAATTATCTGCAGTTAATTCACAGCAAGCCTTAATGATGTTCTGGAAAATTAATGTAGTCTTTACAAATCCTAATTAAATCTGCAGAAATTGGATCTATTCTCTTGGTCTCCCCAAGTCTAAGGCTATCATAAAATCTTTGTGGGGTTCTGAGTTTTAATAAGTTATGAATGGTTCTCAAACTTCGGAGTGCATAAGAAGCACCTGGGTGGCTCATTAAAATGTACATTTCGTGGTGTACTCCACCCAGAGATTTTTTTTTTTCTGACACCATTGAGGCATATTTTACAGATCATATAATTAACCCATTTCAAGTGTACAATGTAATGATTTTAGTAAATTTACTAAGTTGCATGACTATCATCATAAATTAGTTTTAGAACATTCTTATCTCCCCCAATAATGTCCCTCATGTCCATTTCCACTTCCTGCTCCAGGCAACACTAATATAATTTCTGTTTCTAGAGACTTGCCTTTTCTAGACATTCTATATCAATGGAATCAAACAACATGTGTCTCTTGTGTCTGCCTTCTTTCACTAAGCAGAATATTTTTGACATTCATCTAAATCAAAGCATATATCTGTAGTTTGTTTCTTTCAAGTGCTGAATAGTAACCCCTTGTATGGATGTACCACATTTTGTCTATCCATTTACCAGTGGATACACATTTAGGTTGTTTCTACTTTTGGCTAGTAAGAATAATGCTGCTATAAACATTTGGGGAGCAAGATTTTATGGGGACATTTGCTTTCATTTCTCTTGGGTAGATATCTAAGAGTAGAATTGTACTCTACAAGTGGTAAATTTATGTTTAGCTTTTTGAGAAACCACCAAACTATTTTTTTTTAAATTTTATTATGTTATGTTAGTCACCATACAATACATCATTGGTTTTTGATGTGGTGATCCACGATCCATTGTTTTCGTATAACACCCAGTGCTCCATGCAGTACGTGCCCTCCTTAATACCCATCACCGGGCTAACCAATCCCACCCCCCAAAACCTTGTTTGTTTCTCAGAGTCCATAGTCTCTCATGGTTCATCTCTCCCTCCAATTCCCCCCCCCATTTTTCCCTTCCTTCTCCTAATGTCCTCCATGCTATTCCTTATGTTCCACAAATAAGTGAAACCATGTAATAATTGACTTTCTCTGCTTGACTTATTTCACTTAGCATAATCTCCTCCAGTCCCATCCATGTTGATGTAAAAGTTGGGTATTCATCTTTTCTGATGGCTGAGTAATATTCCATTGTATATATGGACCACATCTTCTTTATCCATTCATCTGTTGAAGGGCATCTCGGCTCTTTCCACAGTTTGGCTATTGTGGACATTGCTGCTATGAACATTGGGGTGCATATGGCCCTTCTTTTCACTACATCTGTGTCTTTGGGGTAAATACCCAGTAGTGTAATTGCTGGGTCATAGGGTAGCTCTATTTTTAAATTTTTGAGGCACCTCCACACTGTTTTCCAAAGTGGCTGTACCAACTTGCATTCCCACCAACAGTGTAAGAGGGTTCCCCTTTCTCCACAACCTCTCCAACATTTGTTGGAGAAACCACCAAACTATTTTCCAAAGTGACTGCACCATATTTCCCCCGTCTCGAGATTTGGGTCAATAGGTCTGGGTGATGCCAGGAATATGCACACTGAACCAGCTTCCCAGGCAATTCCAATGTAGCCAGATTAGATCCACTCCCTAAATTATATGTATGAAAATAAAACGTAAGTAGAAGTTACAGAGAGATTTATTGACATGTAGAGCATTCTGCCACATTCCCGGTCTGAACAGGTTCTTTCTTTGGGTGATGAGATCAACTAAAAAGCCTTCACTGCAACAAGAGGCTCTCTACCGTGTAGCCAACAGGAGAGACAACAGGAAAGAAAATCTACAACTCATCAAGTGATGCTAGATATTTCCCTCATAACTGTGACACAGGATGCCAAAATCTTAAACTTTCTAAATTGCATAAGGTCTTTACAAAATCCTTGATCACTACTTTAAGATGGAAAATAATGCAGGATTAAATTTAGTAGGTGGTTCTTAAGACTGCATTTCCTTAAGGAAAGCATGGACTCCTGGAGATGGGGAAGCACTTGCTGATTAGCTGACCCATGCTGAGTAAGCTGTTATTTTAATAACTGCTCTGGGGGTGCAAGGACGAAAGCAAGTTGATTGTGGTGCCTCTAATCACCCACATCCTGCTGGCTGTGCCAGGAAACTTTCAAGGGTTTAGGGCTTTTTACCTCCAGGGAGAAAGACAGCACAACGTCTGATTTGGAGAGCTGGTTCTCACTCTCCTCACCCATGTCGATGATGGAAGCATTGTGGCTGCGTTTGAGTTTCTGCAGCTTGAACTCGCCGCCTTTGGACACTGGCATGCTCTCCAAGTTGGCCATGAGCAGGTTGACTGATGACTTCAGCTCCTCAATGTACATGTTCTCCATTTCTTTGGATACAAACTTGGGAAATTTGCGTTCCTTATAAAGAAAAAGAAAAGTATGAGCAAAAAAGTAAATAGAGACCTGATTTACATAGAAGGTTTTCATCTTATAGCCCAGAGTTATAATAACATCTACCACTGGTGAAATTTTGCTCAGATATTGTGGTATTGTGCTAGAAAAATGTTCACCCTAGTTGAGTAGATAGCTGCCTGCCTTCTAGTCATTTACAATCTCTAACAGCTAAGAGATATATACATAAACATATAGTAAGAAAGAGTCAAATGTTTTATTATAGTTCAATTTTTTCCCCAGTTTTCTCCAGCAAATTTGATTTGTGGAAAGAAAAATGGGGTGATATTTTTTGAATCTGGTTTCGGTTGAAACAGTTTTTCTTTTTAGCAAAATGCAATCAGTTGTTTTTAAGTTTGGAGACAGAAAGACACCCTATTTCTGGATACGTATAGAGATTTTCTCACATGAATAATTCAAGAGGAGCTCATTTGAGATGTTTCAAACATAGCCTGTAGCTATTTCTAAAAGGAATAGTAGAAAGAATAGTTACTGTTTTCAAGAAAAATTGAAAAAAAATAATGAAGTGATGAAAAACGTGATTAGAATTCTTTAGAAAAGAAGATAAAGCAATTCAGTATCAGAACTGACCTCTATTTTTTTCCTTCCTTGCTTATGAATTCAGTTGTAATAGCAACATGCTTTAGTTATGCTATTTTTTTCTTTATACCTCTAGGTTGTCCAAGTGCCTTAAATATACTTTGGATTAATCACCTTCTCAAAGAATCATTTCCCACTTGAAACATGAACTTGCCCTCCTTAACCCTGGTCCATACTGATCAGGTCGAGGGGCAAGCCACATCAGTTTGACTTTTTTTTTTTTTTTTTTTTGCAAGTGATAGAAAAATCCAACTTGGAACTGGCTTAAACAATGAAGGGAATTTATTGGTTTGAAATGTCCTGGGGTAGACCAGCTTCCAGTGAGGCTGAAATCAGGACTCAGATGATATCACAACTGAATTTTTCTCCCAAATCTTGGTTTGGGTTCCTTTGGGTTGGCCCAATGCTCAGTCTGGCTCCCCTTAATGTCACAGAAAGCTTGCTAAAGATCTGCACCTTATAACATCACATCATGCTATCTAAAGGAAGGGTGAATATCTCCTCTTGTACTGCCTTTTATCCCAAAATTCTCACCCAAAGTCTGACTTATGTACATACCCTGAACCACCTTTTTTTAAGGCTAGGGATATGTTGTGTTGAGTTGCTTAGGAATGAGTTATTTCCGCCATCCCTGTGGCTGAGGGTAGAATTCCACCTGGATCACATGGGACATGAATTGGTTCACCAATTCCGGGTGGCAAAAAAAATGTGTAGTATGTGGGCATCTGACCCAAATCAACCAACTAATTCAATTAAGTGGGCAACAGTCAACCAGATTTACTCTCTTAAGCAAATGAACTGAGAGATATTGAGATTGCAATTAGCAGTGCAGCTGAAATAGCAAGATCATGTAGACTCATAGGTAGGGGCCATATTGGAACATGTGAAAGAATAAGACACTTGACAAAGAGAGAGAAGGAGGTAGAGAGAGGGACAGAGGTAGAGACTAACAGACGGAGGAAGGAAAGGCAGGAAGGCAGGAGTAAGGGAAGAGGAGAAAAGAAGCTATTTAGAGTCACAGAAAGGAGCTCTGACGTTTATTGGTCTTCTAATTCCCATAAAGCCCACCTATTTCTCCTGTTGGCTCCTTTGAGATTCTTTTGTTTTCCTTTCAATAACTCTCCCCACACACTAGTTAGCTAGAAGGGTATTTCTTTCTTGCTACCATAGAAGTTTCACTAAAATTCATATAGTAAATCCTCTGTATAGAGCTTGGAGATGCCTTTATGCTATGCCAGTCTTCTTCCTACCTAGGGGCTGTCATAAGCATTCCCCTTAGCCCCTTGCTGCCCTAGGTAATTCTCAGCCATCTTGTCATCTTCTTTATTTCAGCCTCAAAATTTTATTTCCCTAGGTTGAATCCCCTTATTCTACTTTCTTATAATACCTAACTCAACCTTTTGGTAAAACTTATTATAATTAATGGAAAATGGTGAAATTTATTTACTGTTTATCTTTCTTGCTGGGCCATGATGTCTGTCTTGATACCCTTGGTGAATTCTTATTCTCTGGAATAATCTTCGGCACATAGTAAGTATTTAATACACATGAGTTGAGTGAATGAATGGATGGCTTGTCAAAATGTCCATATTAAGTATCAATGCAGCTAAAACTCAGTCACGAGGTGGAGGTGGAGAGATGATGAAATAGTTCTGGAAGAACAGTGAGATTCTCCTTTTTCATGTAAAGGAGCAAGGGGGTCTGAAATCTACCCAGCAACCTTTGAGTACTGATTCTTTCTGGAACCTCCTAGTATAATCACTTCCTGCTTAATGGTTGGGCTCAGCCCACCACGTGGTGCTTTCTAAACACACTGTGGGTAAAAGTTAAGAGGAGAAGGAGGATGGACACCTCTGAAATAACATGATAGGCTGATGAGCTCAATGAGAGCTAGTAATTGTAAGGCAAGAATCTTATTTCTTCAAAACTTTTGCACAGTGGGCTTCCTTTTGCTTCTTACCATTCTTGGACTCAATCCAGGATGATTGTGAGCCTCAGAGACTAGGGTAAACTTTATGAAAAAGGCCACAGAGATGTGGGGACTTGCCTGCTGGTCCACCATCACTTAGAAAATATTTACCACTGCCAACACTGTGCCTGGTTTAGTGTTAGGCACTGGCGTGGGGGCGAGGATCATGATGAAGGGATGTGGACTGTTCCCCTGAAGGTTAAAACCAGCGGGGAGAAAGATCTATTGGAGAAACATCAAGGTAGATGCTGTAACAGCAGTGTATGAGACATGAACTCTTGCTGAGAGAATCAGGAGTGGCTTTCCAGAGGAGGTGACCTCGGGCTGAGAGTCTGATGGATGAGGAAGAGTTTGCTACCAGGTTGAGTTGGCTGGGACAGGATCATTGTTCTTTTCTCCTTTCCATGGAAAATATACAAGCAACCATGAATCTAAGAAGGTCTGTATTACTGTACATGGCCACAAAATATTTCCTCATCTCCTTTTGAACATGACCCTTGTTGAGAGCAAAGGGAAGAGTGAGGGAAGTTAAAGAGGTCAAAAAGTGGTCCCCAAGGCCATGTTAGAAGATACCAAACAGGTTACATACCAGCAGCCTGAGGTCTGTTACACTGACCTCTTTCCTCCTCATGTTGGGGCTCAAACCTCATAACTCTATGGGATTCTTAGGAAACTGGATAAGTGGTATCTCTCATTTTTTACTGGCAGCTGCTGGCCTTGCAGTTGTCATGGAGATGAAGAGAAAAACCATTGTGTCTGTGAAGTGGATTTTTTCCTGCTAATCAGCATTGAGAGACCTTACCATCAAGTGCAGTCCCTTTTATCACACCCACCTTTAGGACTCACTCAATGCCTCTTAACTCCATAGTCCTGAGGTTTTGCAAGAAGACCCAGTGGTTATAGACAATACCACTTTAGCCCAGAGTTAGAGTCCAACAAACTTTATGCAGCAGAATACTGGAAAAATCCAAAGAATGATCACTGCTCCCAGAACTTAGACAGTTCCTAATGACATCATAAAAAGGGACTCATAAAACTGAAGTCTGCAAGAGAAAACAAGGACATTTTTCTGCCCTGGGTACTAAAGCCTTGAGAAGAAATAGCATTCTGTCAATCTAGGCTGAGGTTCTTGAGGGGAGTTTTCAGCAGCAGACCCATTACAAACACATTTCAAAGCTGAAGTTGTGCCAAAATAAGGGAAATGTAGTCGTCCATCTTGATTGCTACTTTCCCAGGCATAAAAGTAAATTAGCCTTGACAAAAACATTGTTTATTCATATTGCTTTATGAAAGACATAGCATATGGGTAGACAAAGTCTTCCAAAGAAAATCTCTGCTGTCCATTTATTTTGTTTTGGACTGATAACATTCCTCAATGGGGATGGCCTCCCAAGGACAATTCTTAACAGGGTTATTTATGTTCAGCCACACTGAGTGATTTTTTGGATCATCTTGAAAAATAGCATTTGAAAGTGCTAACAGCTCTGTCAGCCATTACTTTTCTTTTATGTCTTTGCATTTTTATCCATAGAGGATGAAGTGGGTACATGTAAAAGCTGACAAAGGTACCCCTACTCAGACAGAGGATCCTTAGACTCCAAAGGCTCAAATGACAAACTGATAGGTGATCAGAAGGAAGATGTGGCAGAAGGACACTTTCTAGACACAAAGCTCACCGACAGTGTTGCACTTATTCAAAACAACCTCTCAAGCAATTCCTGGGCTCCTATCATGTGTCAGATGGCGTGCATGTCACTGGGGATGAAAGAGTCAGCCAAGAGGCAATAGTATGGGGTGATGCCAGCAAATGATCAAGTAAACACCAGGTGACACATGAAGTAACAGGCATGTGCAGAGTACAAAAGGCACCAAGGAATCTTATCCAGTCTACATGGGTAAAATCAACTTGACTTTGAATCCTGGGTCTACCTCCTATTAGTTGTGTGACTTTACACAGGTTTCTTCACCTGTCTGAATATTGGTTTCCATATTTGAAGTGGAGAGTTATTGTGAATGAAAGACAATAACAAATACCAATACTTTTTGATTATAAATCTGTAAAATCAGCATATGTATACTATATATGTGTATATATATATACATATGTATACATATACACATACACATATACATACATGCATGCACACACATCCACATCCATGTATCCATGTATATCGGGCACCATGCTACCAGCACCACTGCTAACAGTAACAAGAGCAATAATAGTGATGGTGACTATCATAAAGACCATGATGCTAGTTGACATTTACAATTGTTAATTGTGTCCTGGGCATTAAGCTAAGCACTTTACACGCTTTCCCTCATTTAATTCTTCAAACAACTGAGGGTAGTGCTGTTATTTAATCCCATGTTCTGGAGGAAAATGATACATAAAAGTTAAATCAATAATTAGTAGAATTGAATTTGAAACCTAGAGCCCCCGTTTTTAGCTATCATATGATAGGGCAGAACTATCTGGCCCCAAATGGCAAAGAACCAAGGTAAACCCTATGGGGCCCCTCAGCATGGCCCACCCTCTGCATCACTTCATCTCAGTGTTCAGCAGAGGACCAGGGAAAGCCGAGCCCTCCACAGCAATGAGCGTTCCACTATTACCAGTCAACATGGATTGTGTAATGGTGGGTGTGGGGTGAAGTGCAGGGAGTGATGGGGGAAAGGTAGACATGTTAAATGAGAGAAAGAAAGTCTTGGTAAATAATCGGTAAAACTCAGCATCACACACATTAGAAGGTATTTTGGGCACAGGGATGATAGCTTCCAGGATTGGCTTCTTTACTCAAACCCATCTTTAAGAGGTTTGGTGTTACTGAATGAACTTCAGAGGATCTCCTCAGCATTTAGATTTTTTTAAAAAAAGATTTTATTCATTTATTTAAGAGAGAGAGAGAGCAAGGGAGAGAGCACAAGCGGAGGGGAGGGGCAGAGGGAGAAGCAGACTTCCCACTGAGCAGGGAGCCTGATGTGGGGCTCGATCCCAGGACCCTGGGATCATGACCTGAAGCCGAAGGCAGATGCTTACTTAACCAGCTGAGCCACCCAGGGGCCCCAGCATTTACGTTTTTGTTTGAATTCAGATTTTCCTGGGTTGTTAACTACCTGCAAAGGTCACAGTCAGGGAGATGCTCCCTACACACATTCTTCCAGGTAAAAAAATCTAACTTAAGTTTTGTGTGCCTGGACAGTGCTACTTCCTGACTCAGGGTGAATGTCAGGTAGAAAAAATTAATTTCTAAGTGTGGGGGGGTAGTATCATTCTCTGGCTGGAGAAGATTCCATTTTTATCTGATTTTCAGCAATGCATGGAAAAGAACCTTTTCATCAAGGAAATATTTAGACATTATTTCTTTCCTGGGGGCATAGTCTCATCAATGTTTGCAACAGGACCATGATATGAGATGATAATTTTGCTCTGCAGAGAATAGGGGTTTAAATGGCAACTCTACATTTAACTGATAGTGCGAAAAACCAATGGTGTTTCACTTCCAGACCTCTGCCGTGAATATTACAAAAGCTATATTATTTGTCTTATATAATTAGCTCACGAATTTTGGAATTTTACCTCAAAATGTGGCCAAAAGGATTGGCAAATATCACAGTACCACTAATGCCACAATCTGTCTGTTTAAGCTCCAATGTCAACTTCTGATCACACAATTTAAATAACTTAGACTTAATTCCTAGGTGAAATCTGGGGACATTTTAATATCAATATGAGAGGATTTGGGAAAATGTCTGAACAGGGATAAGAAGTGTTTTCTACCGCATTTAAAAAGGCATTCAGATCTCTTCATGGAACATTTTTTTTTATGGGGGTATGGGCAGAGGGAGAGAAAGAGAGAGAACCTTAAGCAGGCTCCATACCCAGTGTGGAGCTCAATGCAGGGCTTGATCTCACAACCCTGAGATCATGAACTGAGCCAAAATCAAGAGTCAGATGCTTAACTGACTGAGCCACCGAGGGGCTCCTATTCACAGAACTTTTAAGACAGCATGTCTGATGTTCACAGTGGAGGCTCATGCAGCCATCTCTGTCTGATGATTTGTGGCATGTGGATGTGACTGAATTGACAGATTACAGCACAGGGTTTCAATGGAGGAAGGCTGCCCTGCACTTGCCTCCCTTCTCTCCTAGGAAGAAAGGACAAACCTATGCCTTTTATAAGCGTGTGAGGATGACAATGCTGCCAGCAGAAACACCAGGCTCCTTACAACCTCTTTTTCAGATGCCAAGGAAGTCAAAGCAGAAAGGATGCAGAATTCCAGGAGCCAGTTCTGCCTGATGCTATTGCTTCATTTGGCCTTCTGGATAAACTAAAGGAAATGTACAGTAAATTTTAGTGGAAGAGAGAAAGTGGCTTCCTGGAGGGGCAACTTGATCAATGACAGAGAGATTCCTGTCCTGGTGTAACTTCCTGCCTATCATCTGACTACTCAGAAAAAGAGCATGACACTTGGAATCAGAGCAGTCAGTGTTCTACTTACTGGCTAAGTGAACTTAAACTCTTTGATGTGCCTAAACTGGGGAGATTTATTGTAATTCCCTGGATTGTTTATCACAGGTCCAAATGAGAGTTTACATGAAATTGTACAGCCAATGCCCAAAACATTTAATAAAGGCCGGATGAGCAGAGAGAGAGAGGCTAGGAAGAGGTAAGGTGCAGTCCTGGTTGAAAGACATCTTGAATCTATGACTAGGGGTGATGGGAAAAGTGAGGAACTGTATTTGTGAAGGCATTTTTTAATTGAAGTATAGTTGACATACAATATTATATTAGTTTCATGTATACAACATAGTGATTCAACATTTATTAACATTACAAAGTGATCACCATATAAATCTAGCTACCATCTGTCACCAAAAAAGGTTATTACAATATTATTAAGTATATTCTCTAGGCTGTAAATACACCCGTGTGTCTTATTTATTTTATGACTTTTATACCTTTAAATTCCCTTCCCCTATTTTGCCCAGACCCTCTTCTCCTCCAACAACCACCAGATTGTTCTCTGTATCCATGAGTCTATTTCTGTTTTATTTTATTTGTCGTCTTTTAGATTCCACACATATGTGACATCATATGGTATTTGTCTTTCTCCTTCTGACATATTTCACTTATTAAATACCCTCTAGGTCCATCCAATGTTGCCACAAGTGGAAAGATCTATTTCCTTTTTTAGGGTTGAGTAATGTTCCATTGTATATATACAGCGTATCTTCTTTATCCATTCATCTACTAATGGACACTTGGGTTGCTTCCCTATTTTGGCAATTGTAAATAATGCTGCAGTAAACATAGAGGTGCATATATTTTTTTCAGATTAGCATTTTTGTTTTCTTCAAATATCCAGAAGTGGAATTATGGAATTGCATGATAGTTCTATTTTTATTTGTTTTGAGGAAACTTCATACTGCTTTCCATAGTGGCTGTATCATTTTGCACTCCTACCTATAGGACACAGGGTTCCCTTTTCCACACATCTTCAACACTGGCTATTTCTTGTCTTTTTGGTGATAGCCATTCTGACAGATGTGAGGTGATATCTCATTGTAGTTTTGATTTTCATTTCCCTGATGCTTAATGATGTTGAAAAATCTTTCATATACCTGTTGGCCATCTGTGTGTCTTCTTTGGAGAAATATGTATTCAGGTCCTCTGCCCATTTTTTTGGAATGTTGGATTGTTGGATTGTTTTTTTGAAATTGAGCTGTGTGAGTTTTTAAAATATATTTTGGATACTAATCCCTTATCGGTTATATCATTTACAAATATCTTCTCCCATTCAGTAAGTTGTCTTTTTGTTTACTGATGGTTTCCTTCACTATGCAAAAGTTTTTTAGTTTGATATAGTCCCATTTATTTTCGCCTTTGTTGCCCTTGCTTGAGGAGACAGACCCAAAAAAATATTGCTTAGACTTATGTCCAAGAATTTTCTGCTTATGTTTTCTTCTAGGAGTTTTCTGGTCTTACATTTAAGACTTCAATCCATTTGAATTTATTGTTGTATATGGTATAAGAAAGTGGCCCAGTTTCATTCTTTCGTATGTAGCTGTCCAGTTTTCCCTTATTGAAGAGACTGTCTTTTCCCCATTGTATGTTCTTGCCTCTTTTGTTGAAGATTAATTGACCATATAAGTGTGGGGTTATTCCTGGATTCTCAGTACTGTTCCATTGATTCATTGTGTGTGTTTTTGTGCCATACTGTTTTGATTACTATAACTTTGTAGTATAGTTTGAAATCAGGGAGTGTGATACCTCCATCTGCGCTCTTCTTTCTCAAGATTTCTTTAGCTATTTGAGGTCTTTGTAGTTCCACACAAATTTTGGGATTATTTGTTCTAGTTTTGTGAAAAATACTATTGGTATTCTGATAGGTATTGCATTGAATGTGAGGACTGCTTTGGGTAGTATGGAAATTTTAACAATATTAATTTTTCCACTCCTTGAGCAAAGTATACCTTTCTATTTATTTGTGTCTTCCATCAATGTCTTAGTTTTCAGGGTAACAGGTTTAAATTTATTCCTAGGTATTCTATTCCTTTTGATGCAATTATAAGTGGGATTGTTTCCTTAATTTCTCTTTTGGATAGTTTGTTGTTTGTTTATACAAATTCCACAAATTTATGTATATTAACTTTGTATCCTGCAACTTTACTGAATTCATTTATTAGTTCTAATAGTCTTTTGGTGGAGTTTTAAGGGTTTCCTATACACAGTATTATGTCATCTGTGAATAGTGACAGCTTTACTTCTTCTTTCCCAATCTGGATGTCTTTTATTTCTTTTTCTTGTCCAATTTCTGTGGCTAAGACTTTTTTTTAATATTTTATTTATTTGCCAGAGAGAGAGAGAGAGAGACACCACACAAACAAGGGGAGTGGCAGGCAGAGGGAGAGGGAGAAGCAGGTTCCCGCTGAGCAGAGAGCCTGTTGTGGGGCTCGATCCCAGGACCCCCAAGATCATGACCTGAGCCGAAGGCAGACGCTTAACTGACTGAGCCACCCAGGTGTCCCAAGACTTCTAATACTATGTTGAATAAAAGTGGTGAGAGTGGCCATCCTTGTCTTATTCTTGATTTGAGAGGAAAAATTTCAGCTTTTCACCATTGATGTTAGCTGTAGGTCTGTTATAGATGGCCCTTATCATATTGAGGTACATTCCCTCTGTACCCACTTTTTGAGAGTTTTAATCACAATTGAATATTGAATTTCAGTGAATGCTTTTTCTGCATCTATTGAAATGGTCATATAATTTTTCCCTTCTTTTTGTTAATGTGATAGATCACCTTGATTGATTTGCAGATATTGAATCATCCTTGCACCCCTGGAATAAATCCTATTTGATCATGCTATATGATCCTTTTCCTGTACTGTTAAATTCAGGTTACTCATATTTTGTTGAGGATTTTTGTATCTATGTTCATCAGGGATATTGGCCTGTAATTTTCTGTTTTTGTGGTGTGGTCTGGTTTTGATATCAGGGTAATGTTAGTATCTCACAGAATGAATTTGGAAGCATTTTTTCCTCTTTTGTTTTTTGGAATAGTTTGAGAAGGATAGGTATTAACTCTTTTTTAAGTGTTTGGTAGAATTCATCTGTCAAGCCATCTGGTCCTAGAGTTTTGCTTGTTGGAGTTACTTGATTACTAATTCAGTTTCATTAATAACAATCAGTATATTCAGATTTTCTATTTCTTCTTGATTCAGTCTTAGAAGATTATATGTTTATAGGAATTTATCCATTTTTTCTAGGTTGTCCCATTTGTTGGAATATAATTATTTGTAGTAGTCTCTTATTATCCTTAGTATTTCTGTGATATCAGTTGGAACTTCTCTTTCATTTCTGATTCTATTTATTTGAACTCTCTTTTCATAATGAATCTGGCTAAAGGTTTATCAATTTTGTTTATCTCTTCAAAGAACTAGCTCTTAGTTTCATTGATCTTTTCTATTGTATTGTTTTTAGTCTTTACTTCATGTATTTCTGATCTGATTTTTATTATTTCCTTCCTTCTACTAACTTTGGATTTTGTTCTTTGTCTAGTTCCTTTAGGTGTAAGGTTGGATTGTTTATTTGAAAATTTTCTGGTTTCTTGAGGTGGGTCTGTATCACTATAAACTTTTCTCTTAGAACTGCTTTTGCTGTGTTCCATAGACATTGGACCTTTGTGTTTCCATTTTTATTTGTTTCAAGGTATTTTTAAATTTCCTCATTGACTCACTGGTTGTTTAGTAGCATGTTGTTTAGCCTCCACGTGTTTGTGGTTTTTTTTGCAGTTTTCTTGTGGTCGATCTCTAGTTTCATATCATTGTGGTCCGAAAAGATACTTGATCTGAGTGCGGTGCCCCAGGGGTGTCCCTAGTATGGGCTGTGTACACTCTCCTGTTGTGGCTGGGTGACAACTCACTGTTGTGCAGGGCTGGCCCCCATCCCATCTGGCTATAAGGCCTGGCTGTGAGTACTACAGCTGTTGTCCTTTTGGCTGAGAGGCCCTGCTGAGGTACAGGATTATACAGGGCTCTCAGTGGGGCACATCCCCTGACATAGCAGTCTAAAGGGAGGATTTCACAATGGTGTCTACCAGCACCAGGATAAGCACAGCAGAATGAAATAGGAAAATTGGCTGCAGCCAGTGTCTCAGTCCCCAGGGAGAGGCTCAGCGCTCTCTCTCTCTCTCTCTCTCTCTCTTTCTCTCTCTCTCTCCCATCTCACTGGCTGACGTTCCAAGATTAGTAAGTGGATCTCCTTCACCTGTGGTCTATGTGCTTTTCAATCTCTTGTTTTTCCACTGGTTTCTGCATTGAGTGAGTCTGTGCTTAAGCCCGTTGATAGCAGTTTTGTTTTCTCTACCAGGTTTTCCTGAGTGCATTCCCTGTTGGTTGGTTTTCAAAGCCTGGTGTTTGGGGGGCTGATCTTCTGTGTAGGATCTAAGGGTTGAAGTTTTTGATGTGGAGCTCAAATCTCTTGCTCCTCAGCAAAAATTTCTATATTTCTGAGATCCTTCTGATTGGAATGGGATGCTGCATCTGGGTTGTGGTTTCTTCCTTAGTGAGACTGTGTCTCTGTCACTTCCACCCGTGTCAGTGCTGTCCCTTGTTGTGGAGGCCCTGCTCATCCAGTTTCTAGGCCCCCTTCAGAGAAGACAATTCCACATGCAGTTGTAGACTTGTTGTGTCTGTGGGAGGATGTGAGTTCAGGATCTTCCTACGCCACCATCTTGCCTGTCCCCTATCCAGGAATTTCTGGTTATGATATTTACAGGAGCTGATGTTCAGCCATATGGGTTGAATTGCACACTCTCACTAAAATTCACTGTGATGCCAGAAATAGAAAAATCAGGGTTTGCTAAAAGAAGATAAGCTGGGGTACTTTGTTTCAATATCCCTTCGTGACCTAGCCAATATCTAAAATCTTGGTATTTTGTTTAATTTTTAGCAGATATTTATCAATTTTCTTTAGTATTAGCCAGGCTGGCTTAGGCAAAGAGAATTTATTTGTCTCAGAACCCAACTAAACTGAGGGAAAAGCAGTTACACAGCTGAGACTCAAGAATAAGTGCAACCAGGGACTTGAACATCCTGAGTATCTCGGTATACTTCCTGCCTCTATCTCTCTTTGTACGTTGACTTCATTCTTTTATCTTCTTTTCCCTACATGGAAGAATTAAGCATGACTGCCGACATCTTTCTAGCATGAGAAGACACAGCCCTGTTGGCCCAGAGTCCACAGGTCCCAGGGCAGTAATTCATTGGTTTAGTTGCATCAGGCATCCATTTCTGGACCAATCACTTGTGGTTAGGGCAGGCTGGAAACCGTGCCTGGTTCCATATGGGTAAAGAACATAGTTCCAGGACTAACTAGTTATGGCAAGGAGACCACTGGCATGAATAAACAATGAAGAAGATAGTCCATTTCTACAAGAACAGGAGATAGTGATGGGCAGACTCTTTCATAGAAATCCTCAATACCCTAAATGTTTGGAGGATTCTCCATATACTTGGAAATTACTCTCCATTCTCTATAAATAATAACCAAGATTCACTCTAATTGGCTATTTCATTGTCTAAGAAAGTCTAGTTCTAAGTAGTCAATAATATCTTACTTGTTATCAAAATACCTAGTGGCATGGGCCGAGGGAGAGAGTTTTTTGGTCTACCATTGTTCAGAGATGAGCAATTTGGCTCACTATATAACAGTTGTTCATTCATGGTCTTTTAAAAATTGAAATTAGCCTACGCTAGTTTCTTAAATTATCATGTGAAGCCTCAAAGTAAACAACTAAAATAAAGGTGCCATGAACTTGTTTTTGATGTGTGTGTGGAGTGTGTGAGTGTGTGTGTGATTTTCTTCAAACAGGATGAATACTCATTAGTTGGGGATGTAATAGTTGCCTAAAGGCAGAGAATGGACCAAATGAACTCTATTTTCTGGATAATCTGCTGAGGAGACACTGAGTTTACAGAAGTAAATTCTGAAGCCTTATTGATGTTTTTTCCCTCGTTAAGCAGGATTTTCAAACATAAGAGCCTTTTACGCTACCTTTCAGCAAATCCATCACTGCATATTATTTTTAGCCAACAGACTGACTCTACTATAAACTTCGAAGATGTCCAAAAACAAGATGTAAAATATTTCAAAAAAGCTGCTTAAGCACAAACGGAGATTTTTGAGCTTTTTGGAATCTCTTTTTGGTTTCTCTTCTAGTGGAAGTCCTTCCCACGTGTCCAGGTCCTGAGACACTTCTTTCCATGAAGAGAAAGGCTGGATGCTAAGCTCTGCTAACTGTCCATCCTCCCTACCATTTCCCACACCCCCCTACCCTCACAGGCACACATGTTCTGTGGTTACCATAGGAACTAGTAGGATCTAATTATTTAAAATTTTGATATTTTGTTCTCCATGGATTTTTGCGTTAATTTTGATTAAAAAATATTTCATTAAAATGTTCTTTATCTTGCTTACTGCATTTTTGGCCCCTTGCTTTTAAAATTTTGTACCTTATGTGAGTGTCTTACCTTGTCTCAGGCCTCATATTTAGACAGACTTGAGTTAAGAATCTAGTGTAGCACCTTAACTAGTACCTATCATGCTCAGTCTTGATTTCCCCACCTCTAAAACAAAAATGATAACTGAAAGATACTTATAGGGCTGTTTGAAGGATTAAATGAGATGGTACATGAAAAGCATTTAGTATGCGTGAAATGGAATCAGTATTCAGTGAATATGACTAGCATAACTACTGTCATTAATAACACAAGTGACAGCAAAAGCAGTAATAGTAGATAACACTTAGGTGCAGTCATCAATAGTAAGACATAATCCCAACTCTAGAGAAATCCTTTCTACTGGGAGGCTCAGACATATAAAAATATAGTCACCATTCAATGAACTGTTATAAAAAGGTTTATATGTGGTATGAAGAAAGCATGAGAGTGAGGAGAACTAGCTAAGCTCTTAGAGAAGGGGTTTTGAGCACCAAAGGCTGAGTAAGAGGGTTTGCTAAATGGAGAAGAAAAGAAAGATCACTCCAGTGCGTACAAAGTCACCGAGGCTGGAAGGGGCCTGCTGGACTGTTCAGAGGGAGACATTCTCTGTAGCTGGAATGGGGAATTCTGGTAGGAAAGTTGTGGGAGGTGAGCCTAATAAGAAAGGATCTAGTCTGTAGATTAAGAGCCTGGAATATCATTCTAAAGAGTTTAGATTTTGTTCTGGGGACAGTGGAGGATTCTATTGAAGGATTTTGAGGCTCTGTTTTTGAGATGTTCACGCATGAGGTTTAGAAAGGTAACTGTGTGAAGGATAGACAGGCGAGGGGCAGGGGTGGAGCCAGGGATACCCCAAGGAGGTTATTGTGAGATCCAGGCGATGAGGATGAGGGCCTGAATCAAAGCACCAGCAGTGGTACTGGAAAGCAGTCAAGAGATCTGACCCACATTTCAGAGGCAGAATCAATGACCTGCGTGGCTGACTGAGTGTGGGGTGCTTTGGGGATAAAGGAGAAACTGAGAATGCCTAGGAGGTCCTATCCACAGTAACTGACAGAGAACATGTGAAGAGGAGCCAATGTAGGTAAGTATGTATGGTGGGAAGAAGAAGATAAGGAGCTAGATTTTGAACAATTTAACTTGGAATGAAGGGGAATATCCAAGAGGACATGCTCAATAGACAGTTGGAAATATAAGGGAGGGACCTGGGAGAAAGGGGAGGCTGGAGTTTGTGTGTTGATTGGAGCA
This sequence comes from Phoca vitulina, assembly GCF_004348235.1. NCBI lineage: Eukaryota > Metazoa > Chordata > Mammalia > Carnivora > Phocidae > Phoca > Phoca vitulina. The sequence goes on from NW_022589716.1 coordinate 19,351,612, forward strand.
TAGGAAATTTATGTACTATCTCTGGGAGAGCTGCCCTGAGAAAGGAGGGTTGAGGGCCCAATCAGATGATTGTCCTCATCTTTCTTCCTCTCTGCTTCTCCGTTTTATCTTTCCACGGACCTTAAAAATCAGTGTGCTTCCTCTGTGGGACTTTGGCCTGGTTCCCCAGCAAATGTCCTCAATGCTTCCTTACCCTGGCTATTTGGTCTGCCATTTGGAGACGTCCATCCAGCTCTCGTCTGATCTGGGCTGCTTGCTCATCTGGATTGTCCAGCTGCACAAAAGCACAAATACGGAGACTTTCAGTTTGGATCACAAAAACCAATGAACTAATGATGTTGCATTTTACATGCCCCAATTTCTGCCCCCATAGACATATTTCACTAAAAGTTAAGAATCTTGTAACAGACAAATACAACTGGAGGGAAATCTTAAGTTAAATCCTACCATGTGGTAGGCAGTTGCTAGGAAAGACATTTGAATGAACTTGCACAAGAATCACTTTGGAACTGCTAGACAGCAGTGCTTCTAATGAGGGCCCAATACAGCACCTCTATTTTGGTCCAGTGAAGAAAGTGTTTACATGACAGACATACAAGGAAGGAGCCAGTAATATAACTATTAGAAATGCGTGGAACAGACATAGTGCTTATCCATAGTGCCTACAAGGCATATATCCTACAGCTGTCCCACCCCTAGACCATGGGAGATTAATCAATCATTGCATTCCTTCTCACTGAGCCCTAAGACTTTCTCAGCCAGTACTCCAGATGGCCATTACCACTGAGTTGGTGTTAATATCTAAGTTGAAATCTATCCTTGTCTTCCCTGTAGTTAGAGCTATTAGGACGTAAGAATCAGCATACCCAAGCAAAAATAAACCTGGACAACTCCCTTCTCTGGTTTTCTCATCTATAGAATGAAGGGGTTGGTTACATAATCTCCATCCTTATCACATCTTTGAAAGAGATTGGTAAATATTTCTGTAAAGGGACATATAATTATTACTTTGGGCTTTGAGGGTCATAAGATCTCTGTTGCAATGACTCAATTATTCCAATCAGATGTGAAAACAGACATAGACAATACATAAATGAATGAGCATTTCTGTGATCCAATAAAACTTTATGTGCAACAACATGTGGCAGGCCATAGTTACTGATCTCTGCTCTATGAATTAAGTTTCTCTCTTTATTTCCAAGTAAGCCTATTGTTATCCTTCAAACTGTAATTGAGTTTGTTTTGTTCAGTAGTTTATGATTAATTTTATTCACAGAAAAGTTTAATAAATAGGGAATAATGGCATTCAAATAGAATGGGCTTTATTCCTCTTTATAGTGCATATTAACTCACAATAAAATATAGCTTAAGAAGTATCTGAGTTTTCTAAGTCCCTTTCCTTTAAAAGCCATTTTTATTTAGAAATTTGAAAATAAAAACCCAGATCCAGAGGCGCCTGGGTGGCTCAGTCAGTTAAGTGTCCAACTCTTGATTTCGGCTCAGGTTGTGATTTCAGGGTCATGAGATTGAGCCCCACTGAGGGCTATGCGCTCAGCAGGGAGTCTGCTTGAGATTCTCTCTCTCCCTCCCCCTCTGCCCCTCTCCCTTCTCTAAAATAAAAAACAAACAAACAAACAAAAAACCCACCCAGATCCATGCTTAAAAAAAAAAAAAAAAGAATCTCATCTATGGTACAAAATGGTATAGAAAATAAGTTCTTTTTAATATGATGTAAACAAGAACACTGAAAAATTTATGGTCATACTTTTGAAGCATCGTCAATGGTCTTTTTTTTTTTTTTTTAAGATTTTATTTATTTGCGAGAGAGAGAATGAGAGACAGAGAGCATGAGAGGGAGGAGGGTCAGAGGGAGAAGCAGACTCTCCACTGAGCAGGGAGCCCGATGCGGGACTCGATCCCGGGACTCCAGGATCATGACCTGAGCTGAAGGCAGTCGCTTAACCAACTGAGTCACCCAGGCACCCCACGTCAATGGTCTTTTTTTAAAGATTTGTTTATTTATGAGAGAAAGAAATGTGAGCAGGGGAGGGGCAGAGGGAGAGGGAGGTAGAGACTCTCAAGCAGACTCCCCACTGAGCACAGAGCCCATTGCTGGCTCTTGGTTTCACTCAGGTCATGATCTCATGACCCCGAGATCATGACCTGAGCTGAAACCAAGAGTCAGAGGCTTAACCGACTAAGTCATCCAGGTGCCCCATGGTTTATTTTATAAAACACATAAAAATCCATCTAGCTTTATGCCATGCATTTTTAGCACCTGATTTAATTCAGGAGTTGCCCTTTCTTCTCCTTTCTACAGTTTTGAGGGGCAGGACTATTTCCTAGATCATAAAGACTGGATTGCAACTTTTGGCCATATATTCTAAGGCAGCACTTCCTAAAGAGTTCTACCAAACAACAATCTTATTAAATCCTCCAGAAGAAAGCGTTCCAGAAGAATGGTCAGTTGAGTTTTGAAAATGGTGTATCAAAATGCACAAAGTCTCTGAGAAGTAAGGAAGTCTGCTAGACTCTGATCAACTTATTCTTTAATTCAAACTGAAATTTTTATTTTTCGCACAATACAATGCCCAGAGAATGAGCTGGAAATCCTGTTCTACATATATATAAAGAAAACCACCTGAAAGCAGTTACACTGCTGCCCAGGGGTCCATTCATCACAAGCTTCCCCATAGGCGCACATGGGAAACACGGTAGCCTCCGCTTTGTTTTTAAGTGCCAATGAGCTGTCTTCATTCTATTCCCTTGGAAACCCAAGACTTCTTTAGCTCCAGGTGCCAACCCACTGGGAACACTCAGACATGTCTTGTTCAAAATACATATGCAAACAAAATGTCTGACTTCTTCACTGAGAAGCAGCAAAATGATTTGGTTAGGGGCTAAAGTTGGGAATTCTGTCAGAAGATACAATGTTCACAGAGGTTAAAAGTGAAAAGAGAAAACACAGCCCAGTAGAACCATCCCACTACTAAATTTTATGGAGGCATCTGGCCTCATGAAACGGAAATAGGGACAGCAGACAAAGCCGGCAAAGAAGACGAGCAGGCTAGGTCTACACTACGCTTCATTCATTAGTTCATGCGTTCTCTCATTTACTCATTCATTTATCAGATCTTTATGGAATGTCTTGAGATGCCAAGGCAGTGGAATACAGAAAGGCACAAGAGAGACTTAGTCACTGCCTCCATGGAGCTTAAATCTAGCAAGGACAGATAAGGTTATTTGAACATTTTGGGCACAAAGGAGAGGAGACTAGCAATTATTAATGCCTATGTCGAGCCCAGGTATCCTATGGCCTATATTCCAGTCTCTTCTGAAATGTCTCAAGAACTAGATATTAATGAATTCTCCCAGGGAAAAGACTCTGGGGTCAGGAAATGCTGCTCCCTCCTGAAAACTTATAATACATATTAGTATGATTAAGATTCTGAACAATTCTAGAATTAATAAGCCTATTGAACTGCATTTAATTTTGTCTTTTACACAATTATTTCACTGAAGAATATTCCACAGGGCAGTTTGGGAAATTTCACGTGTGAAACAACTTTATGCGGGAGGTATCATTATCGCCCCCATTTTACAGATGAAGAAACTGAGTCTCAGTAAGGTTCAGGAACTTGCTGCAGTTCACACAGCTGGTAAAGTGGTATGACCCATTAGAAATGGAGTCTGTCCTGCCTCTAACTGAAGCTCTTTTGCTCTGCCATTATGTTGGCTTCTTTCTTGAGTGCCTTGTTTGGTTTCCTAACTGGTCCTGACAATCAACTAACTCAGTGCCCTCACTTTGTTCCTTGTATACATGGGACAGTTTAACACATTGAGCCACCACTAGGGGGCAGAGAAATGTCTACCCTCCTTCAGCCGTCATGACTGGCTGATGTCTTCTGGAGAGGCTACGGCAGTGCCAGAGCCCTCCCCCCAAAATGAGAGCAATGAGCGTGTCCTTATCCTGGCTCTGCCCCTTAGTTAGCTGTGTGACGTTAAACAAGTTACTTAACCTCTTTGTGCCCCAGGTCTCTTCATCTGAATAATCAGTGTAATAAATCGGCCTAAGGCTATCATGAGAATTCACTGAGGCACTGGGTATAAAGTGCTCAGCCCAGTTCTTGGCACACAGGTTCCTGAACAAACTCTCAGGAAATGGTGGCTGCCTTTTGTGTTATTAAACAAGCCCATGGTGGCTGTATTTCTGACATGGGCCACAGCGGGGCATCCAAGATTCAGATGAGAATGTGCCAGACGGGACTGTGTCCTTCTGTGGTGTGGCTGTGGGGGTCCTGCTCTATAGTCTGTGCACTAGAAAGGAAGGGATCGGGGGCTCCCCTCTCTTGACAAATTTCCTAGGCTTCCCAGTGTCATCCACATTCTCCAGGGTCAAGTCCCTTTGCTCTGTTAGACTTTAATTAGAAGGAGTGACCGGAAGGCAGACACGGCTGCCTGACAGCTAAGGATCTGAAGGGAGGATGAGAAAGGAAATGCAACCAAAGCTCCCTCAAACAGCCTGGCATGATAGAGAAGGCCATCCTCAATCGAGGAGCTTGACAGCCCCACTGTATGAAATCCAAAAATATAAAGAGAAATCAAGTAATTACCTTTTCAAGTGCTAGAAAGAAAAAGCCAGAGAGTGAGCTTCCATGGAAACAAGGTTCTGTTTACTGCACCGGCCTTTTCCACCAAGGAAAGGAAAGATCAGCTGGCAAACCAGGCCAAGGGCTAACCTTCCCGTTGACAGCTCATTAGGGTTAAAATACGTACATGTGCATGAAGGCTCTTTACCTAATTAGACAAATAATCTTCCTACTAGCAGAGGTCAAGCAGAGGCAGCGTGGTGGTTGTCATGATTTGCCTGCCAAGCAAAGGGACTATTTCCCTGCACTATTCTCTTAAAGTGATGGGAAGCTGAGCCCAGCACTGCCCAAGTGCTGACAGGTATCACCTAAGCCATCAGTTCCAGCCCATCCCAAGGCTTGAGATTCTCTCCAGCTCATGGCTGTGCCCCTTTAGTCCATGCAGAGGCAAGAATTCAGACCAGCGTTGCTGTGGCCTGGTTCACACCTTCAGGAAGACCATGCCGCAGGGGACACAGGCCTGAGAATAGGGCAAAGGGGAGTCTGTGCCCAGCTATCTTACTTCCTGGTTCCATGACCATGTCAGGTTTCTCAACCTCTGAGCCTTAGATTCCTCAACTGCTGAGTGGGGATCACTTTGATCTTGCAAGGCTACTGAAAGGACTAAATGAGATATGTGGCATGTTTCAAGGGAAGTCAGGCCCATCTGGGTCCAAATCCTGGCTCTGCAGTTCCCTTTTTCAAAGGGATTGAACAAGGGACTGAACCAAAGCCTCAGTTTCCTGGGATAACATAAGATACCTACCCCAGTGTGTTCTTAGGACTGACTGAGATGATACACATGCAAAGCACTTAGCATGGTGCTGGCACATAGTAGGTCTTACAGTTTAGAAAATAGTTTCTAGAATTATCCTGATTCTAGGCTGGGCACTCATCAGATGTCAACTCCCCTCCCTGCCCTTCGTGATTTATGATGGAAACTAGACCCTGGATGGGGAAGCCCTGGAGTGGACAAGAGGAGCCCTTGTTCTGGTCCTCAATTTGCCCTTAGCTGGGAGACCTGGGGCTGATGTCATGACCTCTCTATCCATAGTCCCTGCACCTGAGAAATGACAAACCCTCACTATTACGTCCCACTAATCAGCAAAGTCTAGACAAGCGTTTCTCAAAGGTATATTCTGGGGATACTAGTCCTACAGAGAAAGGGGTGTGTGGCCAGTTAGAGTTGGCTCTCTCTCTCTCCCCTTCCTATAGAGCAAGACACATCAGTGAGAAGACAACCTTGTGTGGCCCTACATTTCCCAAACTTTTCTGATCCTGTGTGTAATACGTTTGTGAGCACATTTTGGGATATGCTCACCTAGACAATTCTCGTGTGTGCTTCATTTTTCTCATATCCATGGACACATCCAGTTTTTTGGAGGGAGGAGAAAGGGAGGAAGCAACCCCCCTATGTAAGTCGATCTATATGTCAGTTTAAGAGTGACCCAGCTAGGAATACTCTGTTTGATCTCTAGGGTGACAGAGAAATCATCACTGGGCCCAGACTTGGAATCTCCTCATTAGCCCCGGAGGCCCTGGAGGATCAGCCTGCATGGGAGACATCCTTGGGCACCAGCTTTCCCTAGGATGCCTGAATTCTTTGGGCTTATACATTACGATGATATGGGGGCAAGTCCAATTCTGGACTCTTCCAAACTCATCATTATTGCCGCAAGGCAGTCTCCAGTCAAGCAAAAAGAAGACATGATTCAAATATGCAGAAAATTTAAACAGAAACAGGCAGATTACTTTATGCATTATTTGAATAATTGCTCTACTTTCTGGAAAAATCTGCGGTACTCAGCCTCAGAACGAATAGAGCAACTTCAGCCTCAGGACTACAATGAAAATGATCCAGAACTGTGGCTGCAAGGAGCACTCGAGACAGTGTAGTAAGCACAAGCAGGGTGTGGGCCCTGCTGAGCTCTGTGGCCTATTGGAAACCAAATCCCCCCTTTCCTCCACCTCAGTACACGGCACTGGGCTCCTTGCTGAGGCCTCTGGAAGGATTTGTTTTCTCCTGCTGCCAGGCGTTGGCACATGCTGTTCCCCACGCCTGGAACATTCTCCCTTGTCTCCTCCTTGACTCATAACCAGTTCTTATTCTTCATCCTAGGCTTTGCAGCAAACTCTTCTCCAACCTTCCAGACTTGGTGAGTTTCTCCTGCCAAGCTCTCCTAGCACTATGCAACTCTCCTCTTATTAGTATTTTTCATAATTGTAATTTTACATGCACTTATGTGATTATTTGATGTTTACCTACTACACTGTTAAGGTCCATGAAGGCAGGGATGCATGTGGTTTTGCTTCTCTCTGCATTCCCGGCACCTAGCACAGTGCTGAACACATAGTGGGCTCTGATAATTGCCTCACCGACTAAAGGACTGAGTTAATTAAATGTGACCCAAAGAGAGGAAGTGACCTGCCCACAGTCGCACAATAATCAGTGAGAGGGCTGGGACCAGGTTCCCCACCTGCTACCTTCTAGCCTGCTAAGTTTTGCTGCTTCATGATTGTGTTCTGGGAAGGGCCATTCTCTGCAGAAATAGGCAAAGACTGACCTTTGCTGGCTGTCACCAGTTACATTCCTGATAAGGCATTCTTATTTCTGGGCTCTGGGGGCTTGAGGCAGGTGCGCCTGTCGGCCGAAGCAGGGCAAGCCACCTGCTGACCTAGGCTCACCGGATCTGTTCTCCCTGTTCCTCTCCACTTCCTAGCCTGGCCCCTTAGTTCCCAGGGATTAGCGTCTGAGAAGGAGGCTGCCAAAAGCGACTGCAGAGGAGGGCAGAGGCGCTTCCCTGTAAAGCACTGCTATCAGCTGGCACGCTCCTCCTTTCCTCCACAGCCCTGTGTTTTTTCTCCTCCTTCACAAACTGCTCCAGCAAATCCTGCCCTCCTGGCACACTGCAGTCTGGAAAGTTACCGCCAGGACAGCGTCAGTCTCCCTCCAGGGGCTGTGGGTATCCAAGCTCCTGTCTCAAGAATGTACTGAGGTTTGGACGGTGGCTACATCACTGCATTCAGCACCTGGCTGCCACCTCCAGACTCCTTTCCTGCCGACCTCTCTCCACTTTGTCCACATCTGTCTGATGAGGCTGTAGGATGTGGTTGGCAAGAGCTCCCCCTCTACTGAGCAGCCTCAAATCCTTGCCTTTCTACTTTGAGGCCAAGCAGTGCTGGGCAACTTATGAGAACTCTCTGAGCCCGAATTTTTAATTTTTTTCCAACTCCCTTAGCTCTAAGATGGGAATAATAATGATAATACCTACCGCATGGACTGGTGAGAGGTTAAATGAGATGGTATGTGTATACCCCTTAGCAGAGAGCCTGGCACGCCATCACTTTCAGTAAATCTCAGTGGCTATTAGTACTTGACATTCTGCAGCCTGCGTATCTCATCCTTAGACAAAATCTGATTCTAATAATACTTAAAAGGGGCAGAACAAGTTTTCCCTGCTTTGAGGAAGGAAACCAGGTTTCAAAAGATTAAGTAGTTTGCCAGTAGTTTCAGAGATAATTGGCCCTTCACAGAGGACACACGCCTTAGAAAGTAGAGCATGGATTTTAGAATCAGAAAACCTTAAGATCAAAGCCAACCCCTGTCACATACTCACTGTGTGACCAGGGCCAGGGCATTCAACCTCTCTGAGCATCTCTACCCATAGCTTTAAAGTAATACCCTCAGAGGACTACTGTAATGATGATCATAATAGACATTTTCACACTGTAGGGGTTCAACACATTGCAGGTTTATTATTCTATTTTTATTACTGGGGGGGGGGGTGGATCTCGTGCAGCCTGCAGGCTTGCCTGTGATCTGTCTTTACTAGGGCTCTGTTCCAGGATTATTTCTAGAGAAAACGTGGAATTTGGTGTCCCATGCATACTCAATTCCATTCTGTTTTTATAAAAATCACTCAAGGAGATACTACCTCACCTGTTGAAGAGTTAAAGTAAGATCATTAGTGTCTTTCTTTACCATGCCTTATTTCCTCTCTAAGAGAAGACCTTGAGTAGGTCAAAGTTCCCATCTCAGGGAGGTACTTCTTCTTGATTGCAAAATGCAGGGTTGAGCTCCCAGGGTTTGCCAGCCAATAAGAACATCCTCTGTATTTGAGTCACCAGTTTTATGTCTTTGCTGGCTTCTGGCGATGCAGTAAATATAACACAAGAGCTCCAAATGCAGTAATTCTCTGAGCAAGCAGCAAATAAATACATAAAAATACCCCAAACAGAAAACCAATCTATTCCTTTATGATCCTGCAGTATTCAACCAGTCTTTTCCCATTCTCACCCAGTCCTGGAATGACCTCTTCTCTCCTTTCCATTTCAAATCTGACATGTAGTTCAGGGTCTGGTTTCAGACCCGCTTCCTGCAGGGAAGCCCTCCTTGATTACTTGAGCTGGGTACCAACTTGGCTCCACAGGTACCACCAGGCAGTCCAGTACCTAAGTCTTCCGTGTGTTCACAAGTCTCACATTTCCCTTCCCCACCAGAATAGCTATAGGGCACAGTCATCAGGGACCCAGGAACTAGAAACAGTCAGATCTGGGCTCAAATCTTTGCTCTGCCACTTACCAGCTCTGTGACACTGCACAATATACGGAATTGTCTCTGCCTGCGGCCTCTTCTGCAAAGTGGCAGTCCTAATAGTAACAATGCCAACAGCAGACACTTGTAATGAGAATGAAAAACGGTACTCATAAAGCACTTAGCATGATCCCTTGGATAGGATGCGGGTCTACAGGTTCAAGGCTATAATTTAGTACTCTTGAGGCCAGACACTGGTTTTTATCCAGCATGAGGGACACAGCTGTGTTTTTATGGATCATCTTAATAATCTTCACAGCTGGGGTTGGGAGATGGTCCAGTTCACCTGCATTATCGTGAGGACACAGGGAACTGAGCCATTCAAAGAAGAGTGGGCACTATCTTTCCAGGTGGGAGTGTGACAGCCGAAGCCCAGGGTATTTTGTGACGCAGGTGGTTTTGTGAAGAGAGGATGCTTGGAACTAGGTTGGTTTATCCCTTTGTAATTGTGCATCCCCTTCTAAATATTTCTGGAATCCACCTATTCTGTTTATCCACTTCCCTAAGCCAGGTTGCCTTGGCTCTGTCCTGGACTGCTGACCTGCGTCCAGGACAGCATCCTCTTTGACACGGCAGTTCTCAATCCTGGCTGCACATTGAGATCACCTGCAGGAGACAGAAGGAAATTCCAATATCCAGGCTGCAGCCGGACCAGCTAAATCAGACATTTGGGTTGGGCCCAGGCATCAGCATTTTAAAAAAAAATCTCCATGTGATTCCAAAGTGTAGGAAAACTTGAGAACTTCTACCAAAAGCCAGTGGTTCTGAAACTATGGTGCACATGAGAATCAACCAGAGAACCTGTGAAAACACAGTCGTGGGGCTCATCCCCAGAGAGTTTTGATTCAGTGGGTTTAGGGCAAGACCCAAGAAGGTGCCCTTCTAACAAATTCCTGGATGATGCTGATGCTGCAAATTACACTTTGAGAACAAAGGACTGAATCCATGCTCAGCATGTGCATCCTGCTCCTGCTTAAGACTTGTCAGTAATGCTTCATTTTCCTTGGCAAAAGGAGTCTGAGGTCCTTCTCGAAGCCTAAGGAGCTGCTGCCATCTGGTTCCTGCACAGCTCTCCAGCCTTATCTGCCAACACTGGATCTTGCCCTCCAGGCTCGGGTCATTCTGTGCTGCTGCTTCTAGGTTCTCAAACATGACATATTCATGGCCCTAGGCTAATGCATATGCTTTCCCTTCCCTCCTTCTGGCCTTTGTGTGGCTAACCCAGGTTTGAGCCTCCACAATGCTTCCTTAGGAAACTTTTGGGGCCCAGGCAAGGTCACTTCCTCTAGGCTCTCACAGCATCCTGAACCTCCTCTTTTATTCCTTCCATCACATTTGCATTATTTGCTCCCTGCTGTGTTGTCTGCAAGACTATAAAAGCCTCCAGGGCAGGGACCTTGTCTGTCTTATTCACTATAAGATCTGCAGTGACTGATGCATGGTAGGAGAGCCAGGAATATTTGCAGAACTAAATTTGAGATAGAGCTAATAATATCTACTGGGTTTGCTCTGATGAGTTAATAAGATAAGTTTGTCCAGGCACTTAGTGTGGTTTCTGATGCTTAATAGGTGCAAATGGTTTAGACTTATTAAACCCTTGTTGAACATATAACTGAAATTGAGTATTTAAGTGCAGAAAGGGCAGAAAATAACTGACTAAAGTGTTGTGAATAACTGAGGTGTGAACCAATGAAACTCTGGGAGCCTCAGTTTCCTCATCTGGAAACTGGGAATATTAATATTCAACTCATTGTTTAAAGCATACTCACTAAACGCTTGCTTTGTACGCAGGCATTGTGGTTTGAGCTGTGAGAGCAGGACAGACATAGACCTTGCCCTCTTTGAGCTTATGGTCCACAGGAGAGCTAATGTATATTGAATCCTGAGTACTTAACTATAGCCTGGCCATACCAAGTGTCTCATTCATTGCCTTGTTTAATCCTAGATTAAGTATTACTATTACAATCAAGATCACTTTACAGATGAGGAAGCTGAGTCTCAGAGAGATTAAGGTAACATCTCAGAGAAGGGGAAGAGCTGGGATATGAATTCATTTCTGTCTCAATCCAGAGTGTAAGTTTTTCAACAGTTCACTGTTGTAATGTTCAGTGGGGATAACTTTCAAAAAAGAAGGTTATTTTTTCAAAATTGGCAAAGTATCTCACAAATGTAAATTACTATTTTCATAGTCATTAGTCTTGAATTTAGTTTTTACTAATTTGTGAAATTCTGTTGAGGCAGCCAATTTGATGGAAAATGGTCACTTTTTCAAAATGAACCCTAGGAGATTTTGACATAAATATTATGGGAAATAAAAATGCTTTTTTGTACCGTTGGATAATTTTGATATCACATCACCGACTCATGATGAAAAGCAATTTATAACTGGCAAAAATAATGTGCTCAACAGGAAATCCAGAAAACATCCAGTGATGTCCAAAATACCTATATACACTAATAAAATTGAATGCTTTTGCTAAAAATGCCCACTCTTTAAGAGGAAGTGAATTTCATTTTCAAATATCAACAAGGCAGTATAAAAGTTACTCACAAGGACAAAATGAAATCGAGTTTTCTGGCTTCTACAATGATGGCTCTAGTGAATGTGTATGTTCAAGCAGGTAAGTGTACGTGTATGTGTGTGTGTATAACAGACATCTTGAGCAGTAGGAAACATTCAGAGCTATAAGTCATAGAGCTGCTCATGTCAATTAAAATTGAGGCAAAGTAGTATAATTTCCAGGGTACATGAGAACTGTCACATACACCTCTGTTTCTTTTGAGTGGCATGTCACAAATACAAAACGTGCTTAATTTCTAGTCCCAGGTTGATCATTACACAAGTACCTGGTAGAAATTGGGTCTATTCATAAGTCTACCCACATATATCATTATCTTCATTTTGCCTGCCCTGAAGAGTGTGCCTACCCCAGTGATAGCATTGTTTAAAGCCAAAAATATTTATAAAAGGTGTATTTCACCTTGATTAAGACCTGTCAAAGGAACAGTTAGTTCCTGGTGTCAAATCCATTAATCAAGTAGATATATTTTCTATTAGTTATTTAAAAAGTATCAGTGGGCAAGGGGAGGAGGCAATATTAAAAAAAGAGTGAGGTCCCAAATTTTCCAACAGATGGGATAAAAGAAATGATTTAAAAACATCAAATTACATTGTCTGCATTTATTAAATGCTTTCTGCTTGTAATAGGCTATATCATGTGCTACAGATGAGCAAAGGCATTAGAATATCTATTCTAATATATGTGACAGTTCTTAATTTATTTGTGGGAATATATGAACACCTACTCTTGCCATATTTTATAAGTTGGAAGTGGTGGTGGGGGGGATTTGGAAGTAAAAGACTTTGTATTTTTGATGAAGTTGGGGTCAGTAATTCCATGTCAATCACAAACAAGGATAATCGTGTGTTATACTGAAAATATGATACTGAAAAAGTAAATTCAAAAAGAGGAACAAATTCATCCAACTAGCCTAATTTATTCCTTGATAACAAATTAACCCTGAAATCTCAGAGGCTTAAGACGACAGTGGTTTATTTCTTGCTTATTCTACATGTCCATGTGGATTATGGGGGACTCTGTTCCACATAGTCACTCAGGGACCCAGGCAGATGGAAGAACCACCATTTTGTGACTCTGCCATCTCAACATGTAGCTTCCAGGCTCACTGTGACAGGAGAACACCGGGCATAGAACTCATGGCCTGTTTGCTGGAATTAGTCATATGGCCCTAACTATTGCAAGGGAAGCAAGAAAATGTAAGGGAACATAGAGGATATTTTGTCTCTGTCACAGAAAACAACTGTGGATTCTGTTTAAAAAAAGTAGAAAATCTTCTAACAGAAAATCTATTTTGAGTATCTGGAAATTGCTTGATACTCTAGTTTACCTGACCTATATGGATAATTCTACATCAATTCAAATTAACACAAGTGAACATAGTGTAACATAATTAAAATTTCATTGTAAAAGGCAAATATGGCTGTGGCTGAGAGGAGGGAAATTAAAAAAAAGAAGTACTTTCCTTTGAGAGAAAAATCTGCAAATAAAGAGTATTTTAGGCCATATAAATCAAAAGAATATTGACTGAAATACGCAATTCTGGCACTAGAGAAGTTCAACTCAAGAAGGCCCTAGGGCCTCACAATCCTATGTTATGTTAATCACCACACATTACATCATTAGTTTTTGATTTATTTTTGATGTACTTACAATTGTCCAGGCAAAGAAACACTTTGAGCAGTAGACCACCATCAAGATAGATGATTTCTTGTCTCTTGAAATTTTATTTGCAATTCAGACATAAGAATAATCCTCTATGAAACTGTTTTTAAGATTAGATAGTTCATCTACTGATGCTGTCTTTTCATATTTGCAAAAGCACCCGAGTTGAATTTCCCAGCAAAGGGAATGTTTTATAAGGCCTTTAGAGAAATAACTTTGTAGCAATTGTAGTAAATTTCACCCCACCTCATAATTACTCTACAATCTCAAAGGAAACAGAAATTTAGCCAGGAACCTCAATTAACCACCTTAAAAAATTACTTTCACAAGTAAATTCACAACAAGGATTGTGTTTTTAAAAAGCAACACCAAATATATGTGTCAGGTCAATAACCTGCTCTTTTTATGTTAGCATTCCTAGACACAGAATTGATTTGCAAAATGGTGCCCTTCAACAAGATGTTTGTTATATTCTAAAGCAAGAGAGTGGAAAAATACATTTTTGAGAAGTGGCTTTAACATGAAGTAAAACCCAATTGGTTTTTAGGTTAATAGCTCAGCTAGTGCCTGCCATAAAGTAGGTGTTCAAAATATATTTATTGAGTGATTGCACATAAATATTTTATCCTCCACGTAACAGGTAACTCTCAATATTCTAAGCTAATCTATGAGTATTTGTTAATTAGAAAATTATCTTCTATGTTTTTAATCATAATCATGGTCATCATTAGCAACTCTACTGATAAAGAGATGACTAGATCAGCTACCTATTCATTATATTTGATAAAAATAAGGGAATGATCTAAAACTGTAGGGTTTGAAGAAAATGAGATACCTAAATAGACATGAATAGCCTCTGAATAGTTGAAAGGACTGTACTGAGTTTATTATTGTTGTTGTTGACGGTGTTTCACCCCCTTTTAAGTCTTGTAGGCATTCTGCTGACATTTCAGCAAAATATGTACTCCTGTAATTTCTTATTGTAAAATTCTGCCATAGAGACATCAAATCATGATGCCACGAAGTCCCCGCTGGTTTCAGACAGTACTTAATGGAGTCTGTCTCTACAGTTTGACATGTGCAGTTGAGTTGGAAATGGCTGATTAAAAAATTTGGAGTCAACATATGCAGCCAGCCTGCATGGAACAAGATAACGCCCCGGGTGACAGCCTGTGGCTTTGATGTAGGACAGTTGGAGCGGATCTTATACTCCTGATAGTAAGTCAGACTGCTGCACCCGGCAAGGAAAAAATTCTGAAAAATTCATAAGCTTTCCTATCATTCATAATTAATCTCTAAGTCAATAAGCACTGGCAATTTATACTGGCCAGCACTGGGGAATAGCCAAGGATTAGAGCTATACCCCCTCCTGCAAACCCCTCTGAATGATTCATTTCGTGGCAACCTTTAGTTTTTTATCAGGAAAGCAGGGCTACAGACATTCAGGAGACAATCTTCAACATAAACGGTGATATTAGCCACCATAATTTATAGGATGAAGGCATCAGGTCTCCCCTTAACAAAAGTCTGCTAAGGAAACATTAAGATTCCACAGAGACCCGGATTGGGATTTTTTTCTGGCAAATTCTACGATCTCTATAGGCTAGGCATTCTTAGCCAGGTAGGGAGGTGGGAGTGCTATTCCTCCCCCTGCCCCCCCCCCCCGCCAGACCCCTCCCGGGAACATTTGGTAAAGTCTAGAGACATTTTTGGTTGTCACAACTGAAGGAGAGAGTGCTAATAGCATCTAGTGGGTAAGAAGCCAGGGTCGCTGATAAACATCCTGTGATGCCCAGGACAGACCCCACAACAAGGAGTTATCCAGCCCCAAATGTCAATAGTGCTGAGGTTGAGAAATCCTGCTGTAGACGTTTGACCTCAGGCAAGCAAGATGTGTGCCCTAACAACATTTGATTATGGAGGCAAAGAGATGCTGTCAAACTGACATAGAGGCTTAGCTTCATCATGTTAATCCTCTAGCTGTTAAACATTTCCCAATATTACCAGCTGGGCTGAGATCTGAAATAATTTGAGGAAAGAAAAAAGATGGGAATTTTGGCCGTTCATGCTGTGGTTAAGAAATTTGTTCAGGAAGGTGCTAGGTTTGCAAAAAAAAATCTGGACAGGTATATGTGGCACCCTGCTTTCGAGGTTATTTCACTGAGATGTGTAAAACACGGGGGACTGCTGGAAGCTTGCCGGCAGCCTTCTGAGCTCTGTGTGCTCCTGCTGCCAGCTTCTGTGTTCCAGGAGGAAGCTGTAGCAGCATCCCTGGAGGCCCACATCTCTAACATTCTGCCAGGTGTATTCTGACCACAGCAACCTCACATACCAGGTCCCCAACCTTTTGCTCAGAGGGTCAGGGTGACATGAACACACAACCGCCAATCCTTGATTTAAAATCCAGAGATGAGGGGAACCTGGGTGGGTCAGTCAGTCAAACACCTGCCTTCGGCTCAGGTCATAATCCCAGGGTTCTGGGATTAAGCCCCACATCGGGCTCCTTGCTCAGCGGGGAAGCCTGTTTCCCCCTCTCCCTCTGCCTGCCGTTCCCCCTGCTTGTGCTCTCTCTCTCCCTCTGTCAAATAAATAAATAAAATCTTCAAAAAATAATAAAATAAAATCCAGAGATGCTTCCCAGGACCAAATCAGAACACAAGAAGTAGAAAACCTGGGGGGGGGGGGGGGTAGGAGAGAAGTAGGGTGAGGAGGGTGTCTAGGTGGGTGATCTTTTGATTCCTTCATCAAATTCACCTTAAGATAAAAGTAGAAAAACCCCACTTCATTTCCAATCAGGTAAAAGACTTTGCCCTCCTTCCTCACTAAATTCCATTTACACTAATCTTTTTAGGTTTCCCAACATCACTATTTCATAAGGAAAAAAAAATAATGCTTGGTTCTAACATCTGTGTTTCTGGGGATTCTTTCATTGGAATGAGAAACCATGCTGATCTTGTAGAAAAAGAAAGAGCTTGCAATGAATTCATTTTACCCAAGAATATCTTAAGCCAGTTTCTCTTCCCTGATAAACTACACAGTGAGCATGAAGTTGAGATTTCTGGGGCTGTTTATATCATCCTTCCCTTGTTAAAAAAATTTTTAAGCATAAATGTATGGATATTTTACATATGATTTCTGCACGAACAAAGTTGCAGAGGAGAAACACACTGACCCAAAGAAACATCTCCAACAGGCTGTCGGATGGGATTCATCCTGCTGTTCAGGAATTGGAGACACAGACTGTAGGGGGATATTCATACCCCCTGGGGTTTATTGAGAGATGTCCGGCTTGACCTGCTGGCCCTAATCATCATCCTATTGACCCTCCCCACCAGCCTTGCACCATGGTTATAGAAGCAAAAGACCAGGAAAGGAGAGGAGAGGAACTAATAGAAAGAAAGAGAACTATCAGGGTTCCTGGAGCATGAGCAAGTGGCAATTGCCATGGCTCTTCTTTATTCTCCCTGTAGGGCTACCAAGAAAATAACAGAAAGACTTGGATGCTGGCAAGAGAGTGGGCATCCCATTTTTCCTGCGGGATGATTGCTTTGCAGCCAACTGGTTGGCTGTGTTTAGTTGCGCAGATCTAAAACACAAAGAGAACTGAAGGAAGATGGCACAATAGGGGAGCGCCTATGGCCTGTCCTTACCACCACTATTTGGTGTGGCAAAGATGCATGGTTTTTTATGGGCCAAGTGCACACTGAGAAAGGTAGCCGAGCTAGAGCCATTCTGTTGGAACTTCATCCTCGTAGGTAGTAGATGCTGGTCCAGGGAACCCTCGCCATCAGAGGCTCTAGAATGGAGCCCCAGGGATGAGAGCTGATGTGTGAGTGGAATACAAGAGGCTGAAGAAGGTCTCTCTCATGAGAAGACATCTCTGCATGACTAGGATCTTCTGGGCTTCAGAGCCCATTTCAGATGTGCTGATGCCCTGCCTAGAATGCTCTCACCCCACTCTGTTCAAAGTCACCCCCCCCCCCCGCCATCTTTCCTCTGTGAGGGCAGGCTTTCCACCACATCCTGTCTTCCAGACTCCTTTGTCAAAGGCTCTCCTAAAACCATGCACTTGCCATCACAGAATTCAGGTTAGTCTGCAATTGTACATCCATTAGTATGATTGCTGATTGATGCCTGTTTCCCCATTAGATTGTAAGTGTCATGTTTTTTGTTCCACATAATAATCTCAGAGAATAGCATAGAGCCTGGTCTGTTAGGTGCTTAAATTCTTGTGGAAAAAAGAAGGAAATGAGCTTTCTGTATGTAGCATTCCTGGTGGCCCCTTCTCACAGCATTTACCACTGTGGAACTTGGTATTATTATTATTATTATTATTATTTGCACACATATCTAATGCTCCTACAAGACTAGAAATTTCTAAGGGCAGGAACCATATCCAGTTTCTCTCTAGATCTCCCATAAAACCTTAAAGAAAGAAATGGTGGGCACGATTTTCTTTGTTTGACAAATCCACATGAACAAAAACCTAGAATGGATTCCTATCCTTCAAAGTTGACCCTCAGAGTTCCTACTATAAAATCTTGTTTTGAAGAACTCCGATTCTTCAATTACTGAATCAGTGATATCAATATGTCTACATGGTCTCCAAAATTCCTCTGCTTTATTCTAAATTCTGTTCCAGACTGACTCATGTAACAGGCAGGGAGGCACAAAGGGTAGTGTGTGTGGATGAAAAGGGAAGAATGACACTCTAGGCCTTTTGTTCTCCAGAGGGAACTTGGTTGGGGAAAAATCATTTTGAAAGAGATATACCATGTCTGCACCTGTAGAGGAATTAAAAAGTATTTATTTCAGGGCTGCCTTATTAACTAACGGATTCAAAGGCAGTAAGAAAATAATCGGAAGGAACAGTAGTGAGCTATTTCTGGAAGCACAAGGAATGAAGGCAATTCGGAAAGGTAGAGGCTTCCTTCCTCAATAATTGAAATCCTATTTCACAGTCCACAGATTTTGTGGCTGTGCCTTGATACCACAGTAAAAGTATTTCTGGAATCAAGGAAAGAATTCAGCTTTTTTTTTTTTTTTTTTTTTGACGTTAAAGATAAGTGCAGGAGCTATTTTTTTTCACTGTTTATTCTACTTTAGCATAGGAAACCTATACCCCCAGAAACCTGGTGAATCACTAAATGACCAGAAAATGCCAGAACAGACCCACTCAGTCCCAGTTATGTGAGACACTTAACTCCTAAAGGAGCTTACATAGGAACCCTTGCAAGGAAGTCCCAAGCACTGCGGTGCTAGTTCCTCATGACTGCCTCGTGTACTCCTTTGCAAGCACTATTTCCCCACTCTGAATGTTAGTGCTTCAAAAATCACCTCTGAAAACTGGTAGTGTCCAGTGAGTTGTAGGATTTTCAAACTAGTCTATTTTAATACCCTCCTAAGTTTTGCTATTCAACAGAATTGGAAGCTGAGAGGTCAGGACACTAGTTTAATATTTCAAAATTCTTATTGGCGAAGTCTGGACCTCTGGGAAAAAAGGTTTCTAAAAAGGGTAATAATAGAGGCAGTTCATTCTTTCCTTCCTTCTTCTTTCCTTAAGTATTTATGAAACATAGATTGTGCCAGGCAATGTGGTAGCAGCTAGGCATACAATGAAAAGCATAAATGAACTAACGGGCTCTTCTCTTATGAAATGTATAACTTAATGAAGGATGCAGACATTAATTATGCATATTAATAAAAACTTACAAATAGATTATTGCTCCAAAGGATGAGAACAAAATTATGTGACAGACATCTGACCTAGTGGCTCTTGAATTGAGAATAAAAGGTTAACTAGAGATTAACTAGGCAAAGAGTGGAAAAGCACCTTGCAAACAGGCATAATATGTGCAAAGGGCCTGTGGCAGCAGAGAATTTGGAAGCAGATTAGCATATGGCTGGAGTACAGGGCGAGAAGGGGAGTTATATGAAATAAGGCTGGGGAGATATACAGAGGTCAAGCCATGCATACGGTCATGGAAAGACTGTGCAAGGGGTCTTGTAGATCATGGAAGATTATTCCTTTTTATCCTAGAAGCAGTAGAAAAGCACTAAGAAGTTTTAAAGCTGGAAGGTAGGGTGGGAAATAGGGAGAGGAGGGATGAGAAACTCAAATTAACATTTCAAATGGCTTATATGGAGAATGGAGCAGAAGGGTTAAGGGTGAATGGTGCTGATGGTAGCTAAGTTGGAGTTTTTCTGTATGGGAAATTTGTCTCCCATTTGTCTCCTCTCCTTTACTTATTTAATCATTTATTTATTACAGTATAGACTTAAGGATATTTATTTTATACTTTACATTATAATAGCCCAATGTGTTATTTAATGTGTTGCTCTAATTATTATTGGTTAGACCTTTGTGAGTTCTTTATGTTGGCTTCTGTGTCTCTTTAATATATATGTCCATTATTTTGTGGGGTTTTTTTTTTTTTTTGAGCGATTCTTTACTTTCTGGCACTACATAATGCTCCAGGTTCATCTTGTATATGGTCTACCCTAGCCCTAGAATTAGTCATTTCTCCAAGGAGCCCTGGTTACTTTCATGGGAGAATGGTATTAGAAACCAAGATATGGGCATTAGATGTGCTCATTGCTGCTGGGGAAAGAAGGATTTTTATCCTCAATTCAGATGAGAACACAAATGATTAGAAAGCTTAAGTGACTTGCCCAATAAAGGACATAGCCAAGATTCAACCAGATACCTTTCCTCCATTCTCCTTTGTAAGAACACTCTAAATTTCATTCCATATCCACCATATCCCTCATTGGCTCATGCATTTTGGAGAAAGCTGACCCTATCAGCTCCAGGTGAGAGTCCTCCCTGGCTTAAGTCATTCAGCAGGTCCCAGGTAGCTGGTCACAGGGCCCGGACCATGGACATGATACCTTTGTATAATGTATATGCACCAATCAGATGCAAGATGACATTCTCACCTTTCTGAGAGAGATGCTGGGGGAAAATTCTCTTTTCCTGCTGGATGTAAGTGGAACTGTAAAAAGAACCTATGGCAGGATAAGATGATGAGAGAAACATGGTGAGAGAAACAGAAGGCAGAGACTTTGTTCCTGAACTCAGTAATTTACAACCATAGTAGGGCATAAGATCAGATACAGTTGAAGATTCTGCGACCTATTAAAGATGGAAGGTGATTTACCTATTCGTTTACTTATAATTTATAATATGCTTACTTTGCTTCCACAAAAGAATGAGGTGGCTTCTAAAAGGTATGGATGCAACAAACCTCTATAAACAAGGCTAAAAAGGACAAGAATCAGCTGGAACCTGGCAATGGTAACCTCATTCAAAAACCGAGGCTAAGGAAACGTAGTAAAACTGAGCAAAAATAGGACTCTGAATTCCTAATCACGAAAGGCAAAATGAAGCGCTTATGAATTATTTTGTTTGCATAATCAAATTTCAAAACTGCTTGTTCTGAGCCCTGAAAGGAACCTGCCACTGGACAACCTGTAAAGGAGACAGTGAACTCCATAAACGTTGGCGTCAGAAGAGAGTGGTTTCACAATGCACAAACATTCTTCCGAAGGCCATTTCTTATATCCACTCTCAATAAAAGCCAAGGGTATAAAATATTGTTCCATGAAGGCTTCCAAAGAAACCCAGGATGTACTGCCCAAGTGGGTAGACTTTTAGGGAACTAATTTCAAATCGTATGAGAGGACAAAGAATCTCAAGGAATAAAATAGTTAACATGCCCCATTGGCTTCTCCCGTCAACTATCAATTGTCTTGGTTTCATTTTTAACTGGAGATTCATAGCAGATAGCATGGAAATGAAAATTGGCTTTGAACTCAGTATAGCATAGTTAAGAATCCTGACTGTGGAGTCAGAGATCTGGGTTGTATTTCTCATTATTTGTGTGTGTTTTAGCCACCATTCTTTAGTCATTGGTTTTCAAACTGTGTTCTACTGAGTCCTGGGGTCCACTGTAGGTCCTGGAGGAGGAGGGCTCCAGATTTTCCACCCTCATTTCTAGCAGAGCAGCTTTAGACTTTAATCCCTGAAACATTTCATTTGAAAAAAGGATCCTGCTACTAAAACAACTGCACAGAAGTAACAGAAACCTATTTTTGACACGGAAATATATCCATGTGCATGCACAAAGACAGAGAAGTAGTGGGCCTACAGATGTCAGAATGTTAACTGTAGTAAGCAGTCTCCAAATATGTTCTCCAAACAGCCTCTCCTCCCTGGATTCATGTGCCCCTCATGGTATAGGAAGTGCAATCTATCTCTTCTCTCTTGGAATTCGGGCTGGCTTTATGACTCGCCTTGGCCAACAGGATGTGGCTCAATTATGCTCTGGCACTTCTGAGTCCAAGCCTTGCGTGGACTGGAAGCTTCTATTTCCTGGCTCTCGGAGCCCAGCTGCCATGCAATGTGGAGCTCAACACACGTGGAGCAGAAGAAACACCCACCTAATCCCCGCCAACCCACGAAATCATGACAGATAACAAAATGGTTGCTCTTTTAAGCCAAAATTTGGGGGTCAGTTTCTTATGTACTCATCACAGGTAACTGAAACAGGAGGTGTTTGTTTTCTTCCAAGTAGTTTCCTGATTCTTTAAAATATGATTTTGCAATAGGCATGTTATTTAATCCCCTTGTTTAAAAATGAGTATAAAAGTGTGTAAGTAGAGAAATGACATATTTTGCTTTTATGATTACTTCCTTTGTCCAGTTTTTATAATCAGTAGTGTGGACACGATGTGGGCATGATGTGGTCACGGAGCAGAATAAAGCTAACCAATTCTCACAGATATTGAAGTTGACCTGCCTGCCCCCCCACATCCCTGACAGAAGTGATCCAGAAATATATAATCAAAGAAACAAATAATTAACAGACTCTCTATGCAAGTGTTTGGTGAAGTATAAACATACCATATATATCAAAGAAGAGGTGATAATGATACTAATGTTTAGAAGAGAGAGGGGCTTAAAATACTCTGACCCTAACATTTCAGTTTAGGGGTTCATATGTGAAATGACCCGTTCACATGCCAGTCAGGAGAAAACTACAAATGAAAAACAATGGTGCTAAGAGAATAAATTAACTGCTTTCCAGTGAATGAAAAGAAAAAAAACAAACCTATGTATTTCTGGCAAACAGAAGAGCTTCTTTTACTTTTCTCTATATAATACTTCAGAAGCATAATATGCCTGTGCTTTCTTATGGCACCAAAACAACACCCAAAAAACCATTTATTCCAAGTTATTTCAGAAAGTCAAGTGGGAGAGGCAGTCAGCGGGTTCAGCTGACATCAGTGGGCTGGAAGTTGTCTTTGGTTCCAAACAACATAAATACATGTACGTGTTAACTGTGAACCTGACAGATACTCCTGTTGAGTTCCTGAAATGTTTTTTGTTTGTTTTCTTACAACTGGAATTAATGTACACTCTAAGTCATAATGTAAGGAAAAAAAGTGATTAGTCTGCAAACAAAGGGAGGTAAATTAAATCCTCAGGTTTCATGATGGCATATGCTTGAGGATTTACTGGTTCCATTCCTTTTGTGTTTGACTTTTTGAATGTCCTGTTAATGGAGCATATTTCGAGAAGGCACCTTGCGTATCTAGTATTGGTGGTTCACAGTAAGTGAAGTTTAACTCAGTAATTTAGTGTGCATTTCAAAATAATCATTTATTTAATATTATGCAATTTGATAATATCTTTCACTTAGGGAGTGTCCTAGGGTGCACTGGGTAACTAGGCACGGATGTATTTTAAGTAGTCAGGGACAAGAGAGTTTGCCCTCACTACACATGCCCTTTGATCTCATGCTCCTCCCCATACAGTGATGCCCAGAAGATGCTGGGCTCATGTTAGTTCTTAGTGACATAACTGTGATAATGGTGATGGTTGTGGGCTGCCACCAAGCAACAAAGCTTCAGCAGCTGTCACCAGAACCTGGGTCCTGCCATCAGGAATGACTTTCCTCCTTTATGGCCAAAGGCTCGGAGCCCAAAACAGCACGAAGAGCTTTATTTATGGCAGAGAAGAGGGATCGACAGTCTTGTTTGTGTAGATTAGGGTTGGAGGGGGGACCAAAATGGGGGCAGGAATCTCTCCCATCTGTTCTTGTTTTTCTAAAGGGCTGATGTCAGTGAACAAGTGAAAATGGCTAAAATTCCCCACTCACTGCCCTCAGTATCAGTTTATAGGTTTCTAAATTCACACCGACCTCCTCAGGGAATCTGTGAGAAAGTCCCAAATGGAGCAGGAAATACTGCAAAGTGCCATCTGATTCAAGTAGAAATCATTTCTATTAACAGCCAGGGGCATTTTATTGGGAGATTGTTAATAAATTCTAAGGAATAGCACTTAACTGCTGCCAGCTAAAGGAACTTCTTGGTTTTAATTAAACGACAAGAAGGTAAATAATCAGACAGGGAGGACAGTGAGACCCAAGAGGCAGGAGTTTAGGGCCCGGATGTGTTGGTTTGAACATTTGCAGTTTTCAGGGTTGAGTATCACGACTATGTTATCTTTCTGTTGTTGTTATCTATTGTACATTTTCAAATCTTGTCCGATTTCAATATGTGCAGGAAGAGCTTTTATTGCTGCTTCCTGGTTACCTTTCGCATTTCTTTTTGCTTCCACCTTAACAGGCCTATGGTAAAATCCCTTCTTATTATACTTTTTGTTTTTACAGTTTATAAAGAGTTTTCAAGGACATTATCTCACCTGAACAGTAGTTACAGTAGGTGGAAGTGGTGCTGCTGTGAAGCAGGTGGCACTGAAATAAGTCATACCCATTTACAGACGAGAAAATTGAGGTCCAGAAAGGCAAAGAAAAACTCCCAGGGCAAATCATTCCTCTAATCCTGTCGTGCATTCATTCAACAACCATTTAGTGAGCACATGCTATGCTACATGTGTCATGATATTACACTGGTGAGGTGCTAAGGCACTGGGTCAGAATATGTTTGGGAGCAGACACCAGGATTTAATAAAAAATTTCCATCAGCTCATCAGGGTTTCTCAATCCTAGCACCACTAACATTTTGGAATGGATAGTTCTTTTTTGTAGGGCCTGCCTTATTCATTGTAGGATGTTTAGCAGCATACCTGGCTTCTGCCCAATAGAGGCCACTAGTCCCCTTGCCCCCACTGTGATAACCAAAAATGTCTCTAGACACTGGTAAATGTTCCCTGCGGGCAGAATTGAGAGCCAGTGAGAATTGAGTTTTGTGGTCTTCAATTCCTCATGTATAAAATGGGTACATACATCAGTCTCTACTTAATAGCATTGCTGTGGTTAATGAATTGACCAAAAGTGATCAGAAAGCGGGAGATGTTTCTGTATTATTCTTCTTATTCAGATTATCTAATATATTTTTAAAGATTTTAATTTATATATTTGAGGGAGGAGAGAGAGAACATAAGTCAGGGGGAGCAACAGAGGGAAAGGGAGAAGCAGACTCCCCACTGAGCAGGGAGCCTGACTTGGGGCTTGATCCCAGGACCCCGAGATCATGACCTGAGCCGAAGGCAGAGGCTTAACCAACTGAGCCACCCAGATGCCCCCACATCATCTAATATTTATGTTGTGCCTACTATGTGCCCTGCAAACAGGAAGGTGGAGGCAGATTCGGGCCTAACTTCTAGGCCTTGCCTCCCACGTCTGTGCTCTGTTTTCTCCATTAGCTGTCAACTCTTCTGAGCCTCCCACCCAGCCAAGTCTCATTTTGTTCTTGGTCTTACCATCTGTAAACATCTTGCTCTAGTCTGTTACAATCTCTTGTCATCTAAGTTATAAGGAAGCTTTCAGGTTTGAAAAGGTTTTTCTCAGGTTGACCTTTTAGAACTTGCCATGCTCAGAGGCTCCATGTCATCTTGCTCTCCTTTCTCATGATCAACCCAACAAAGTCCATCAGTCCCTGATGTCTATCATCAGAAGGAACTGAGGATACTGTAACCCACTGTTCCCAAAGTGTCCACGGTAGCAGGGAGAGGTGGTATAAGAAGAGAGGAAGAAGAGAAATGGAGTTGACACTGTCAGTAATTTTCTCTAAATGAGCCCCAGAATATTATTCTTATTCCAGAATGTAAATGACAGTATGACAAATAATTTTTTTTTACTTCCTTTGTTACTAGGCTGTGATTTGATAGCTTTCAAGAGTTTCAATGATATTTATTTGTAGAAAAATTTCCTAGTTCTAACAATGAATACTTCTTGAATAAGGAATGGCTGATGTTTGATTTTGTCCAAGCACTATTTTCTCTAAGCAAAACAGTGCAATTAATTTTTCCATGTTGCACCTTAACTGCAAGAAAAAAAAAACGCATTCCTCCATTCCATTTTTTTGTTTGTTTGTTTTACCTTAGGTGACTTATAAACACTTTCTCTGTAATAGGAAATGGGAATCTAAAGAGACTGTATACAACGAACTTTAAAATCATAATGTAAACATAATTAAGAGACAATGTCAAGAGAATAGAATGTCATCTTGAGATAATGACCTCCTATTGCTGTAAAAAGTGTGGAAGGAGAAGAAAATCGATGCCCAGAAATACAGGTTGGGTGTCAGCCAAGACCTTCACTTGAATATCAGTGCCCTAGGACTCCCTGAGTGATAACTGAATCACTGTTTTGTAAAATATAGTCAGTTCTCCATCATTCTCAGGAGGGGGGTTGTAGGGCATAAAACAAAACACAACATATTAATTTGTATTTGTATAATCCTTTGGACATGAGTGTACTTGACATTATAGATTTTCTTTCTGCCAAGTTGTCGCAATTTATCAGACCCTTGTTCTAATCTTTCAAAGCCTTAGGTTAGACTTCTGGTTGGTAAATCAATTCATGCAAATGTGCTAATAGCTTTTCAAGTCATCTTTCCCAGGAGATACATTTCTCTTTTAATAATTGGAAAAGCTTCTAGGAAGAATTAGCTCCAAAGGTAGGCAGGATGGGTAAGATTTCAAAGAGTGGCAATGGGAGATGAAATGAGATGCCATTCTACATGGAGGACACAGCATAAGCAAAGCATGGTGGTAGGAAAGCTCACAGCAAGTTTAGAAGGATGACAAGTAGTTTGGTTTGACCATAGGGCAAAACCAGTAGAGAAGAATAACAAATATTTTAGCTGGTAAGAGTACTGATTCTTCTTTAGACTAGAGCCCCAAACACATACTTCATTTGCCAAGTTTAGAGGGAAGATGGGCTTTGATTTTCCTGTGCAGTATATTTTTAAATATATTTTTAGCTTATCCTAAAAGTCTGGAAGATCTGTCAACAACGGGCCTATGATCCTGCTGGAGCTGGAGCCAATTAGCAGCTATCCTCATTAGGGAGGTATTCATTCTCCAGTTGGCCACAGTCCCCACAACTCCCTATTTGAGTTCATAACACACGGAGGGAAAAAGGAAGTTGTGATTTATTGTTGCATTTTTCTTGTGGTAGAGAGTCATCTCCAATAAGATGCAAGGTTGTATCGTTCTTATACTAGGTTGTATTTATTCTTATACTGAGGGTCATAAACAATGAAGTTGAATTTTCTAACACCAAACTCATTTCACTCATTTCCACTGACTGTCAGCATTTGAGATGATGACCCCTGCTTTAAATAGGGAAAGAATTTGAAAGTTTTTTGGGGTGGGGAGTGACATGAGCAAAAGTATATCTTAGTTTGCACATGAGAAACCACTGCAGATGAAAAAGAAGAAAGTGCTCAAAGACAAGAATGGAACTAGCAGTTGACTCTAGTACTAGAGGCTCAACATCACAAGATCTGAACAGGTTAAGAGCAAAAGCAGGGGATTGGGCAGGTAACTGAGAGGCAGGAGTGAAAGGGATGACATTTTGCAGTTCTTATTTTAGCTTCCTAAATATATGACTTTAGAAATTAGAAATCTGGAAGAAGGAACTGGAACTGGTGTGTTGAGGTGAGTGATAAGCTCATTTTGGATATGCTAAGGATATGGGGCAGATTAGTTAGAAATATGAGATTAAGGCATAACGGAGTGACTGAAGCAAAGGGCAGGGCATTGGGAATGACCCGAATAGAAAGCAGCTGATATCACTGGAAGGAAGGTCTCTAAAGCTGAGAGACTAGAGAGACAAGTCCATATAAGAACCACAGGGAGAGCTCCATTTAAGAGTGTCTTAGTTCATTCCAGCTGTCACGAAAAGATACCATAAATTGAATGGAGGCTTATATACAATAGAAATTTATTTATCATAGTTATAGAGGTTGAGAATCCCAAGAGCAAGGCTCTGGCAGATTCTGTCTGGTGAGGGTCTGCTTCTTGGTTCATAGACAGCTGATTCTCACTGTGTCCTCACATGGCAGAAAGGACAAGGGAGCTCTCTGGGGTCTCTTTTATAAGGACATTAATCTCATTCATGAGGGCTCTACCCTTATGACCTAATCCCAAAGGACCTGACTCCAAATATCATCACTGCGGGGACTGGGCTTTGGCACAGGAACTTTGGAGGGGGTGCGGCACAAACATTCAGTCTATGGCAAGAGCAATGAGGAAACCACCAAGGAGTCCAAGAGGGACCAACCAGAGAAAAGGAGGCAAATCAAGAGAGCAAAGCATTAGGAATGGCAAGAGGCAGTGAAGTTTGAGATGGAATGATATGGCCTCCAGGGTCAGTGTTGTTGCCTGAGGCAGGACCACTGAATTAAGAGGACTCTATGGAGGTGATGCCAAATACAGAGAGGAAAAGGAGAAAGTTGAGGAATGATGGATTTAATAATCTATTACATGAATTACATAAAGGCTTACTCACCAGGGTTTCTGAGTATCAGAAGATAGCAAGTAAAGAGTATAGAAACTTAAGGATCAGAAAGAGTTGTTTTAAATCATCCAGGTCATCTACTAGAACATGCTTGTAGAGAGAGACTGGTCCTTCTCATGGTCATCAGTGACCCTCTGGAATCAGGCATACATTCATCCATATTTTTAAAATGAAAACCTGGTTTGGGGCTGTGCACGGATGTGTGGCTTTTGTTTTGTAAAACCACCCTGCCATTTTGACGTCAACCACTTAAGCTTCTCAAACGACTGTCACAGTTCTGCACGATACAGCATATAACATGTAGGGTGGAAAGCTGCTGTTTCTTGATTGTCTCTTTTTCTCTGGAAATGGGTGCATTGCATTTCTTTTAGTGAACTACCACACACCCTAGTTTCATCTTGTTCTGGTGAAATAGTAGCCTCAAACAAGGTACAGCCTTCCCACCCACTGCCCCCATTCTCCTCTGCAGGCAAAAACATGCGTATAAGACCTATAAAGCCAAGCAGACCTCCCCCTGAGAATCTTAAATGTAAGCGGAGGAGTGCAAGGGCAGAATTAAGCTGGAGTTGCATCATTCAGATGGCAGCACCTTAAAGACACTGCCCAACCGCACCTGCTGCTGTTACCCTCAGAGTGGTCCTGTTCCTGGCATTCCCCAGGTGGAATGGCCCAGCTGTTCCCTAATAAATGTTGTCATTTAAGTTAGCTGGAATCAGTTTAAGTTGCTTGCTACTCAAGTATTCTTACTGCTAAATATGTGTTTAAGAAGACCCTATTGAGTTTTACCAATGACACGATGATATGATGCTGTAGCTCAAGATGAGTGACCTGGAGATTTGCATGATTAACTATAAACATGGTTTAGAAACATACCATTAACTGCCATCACAAATTCTCCTCAAGACACTCTCCTCTTGGGGCGCCTGGGTGGCTCAGTTGTTAAGCGTCTGCCTTCGGCTCAGGTCATGATCCCGGGGTCCTGGGATCGAGCCCCGCATCGGGCTCCCTGCTCCGCGGGAAGCCTGCTTCTCCTTCTCCCACTCCCCCTGCTTGTGTTCCTGCTCTCGCTATCTCTCTCTCTCTGTCAAATAAATAAATAAAATCTTTAAAAAAAAAAAAAAAAAGACACTCTCCTCTTGCTCTGTGGGAGGAAGACCAGGGTCTGATCTTCATCGCTAGAGCACTGGTGCTTGGAACAGAGCTGGCACATAGTAGGTGCTCATGCAATGGATGAGTGACTACATACAACAGTAGATACTCACTGCCATCATGGCAGCCATAGAGAACCTCACATTTTCTTCCTCATCACACTCCTCCAAGGTGAATAGCAGACTCCTTTCTTTGTGGACTAGGAGACTGAAACTGAGTCACTAAATAACTTTCCAGGGCCACAGGAGACATCAGTGCCTAACTTGGCAATAAAATGCAGCAGCTCCAGAGGCCATTTTTTTTCTCAGTATAAATTAAAAAGAAGCACCTGAGCTGTCTCTCTGTTCACTGCAGCATTGTCATGAGCCACTGCTACCCACTGAATTCTGCTCAGTACCTACCAACCTCGCTGGACCCTGGACCTTAGGGTTGCAGGGTGGAAATCTAAACCCGTGGTTAGACTACTGCATGAGTCAGAGAAAGCAAGAATGAGAGTGAGAGAGAGAGAATCCCACCTGCCTTTTTACAGAATTTCTTAAATGTATATCCACCTGCACACAGAGTAAGACACACCTCAAAAATGATTCTTCCAATGGCAGCCAGTAATACCATTTCCTCTCTTGGAAGTCGTTGGGCTAAGATAGTAAATGAATAGAAAGCATGATCATTTCAACAATGTGGTCTTCTTTTTTAAAATATATATTTATATGTCTAGATGCATATGGATTTTTTTTAAAAAACATTGTCATGTAGCATCCATCATTTGAAATTCTTAACCTCACTGTCTTTATAAAACCTGCCAATAACGTACCTTGTAGAATACGGATGATGGCATTTTGACTAGGCTGTCAAACTCTGGTATGTAAGAGAATTTGAAAAGAAAGATAGATGCTCAGATCTCATCCCAAACCTTTGGATCAGAACTTCTAGGGGATGGGGTTCCACTTCCTGCATTTTTGCTCTATTTCCAAGAAAATTCTTATGCTCAACAAAGTATAGGAACCAGTAGGTAGAAAAGAACCATCTGATCCAGAGAAGACAAAAACCTGGCACACTTCCTACCACATTTTTCTTCTGCATCAGAGCAGATACCACTAATTCATCTCTGCACTCTTTCCCATCGAGCCCCAAAATTGCTTACCAAAGCTACCATACGATCAGAGTTGGCTCAGATGACAAACCTATTTCTTGGCTCAGGAGATAAAACCCATATTTTGTTCCAGTCTTCTGAAAATGAGTTGGAACCAATAAGACCACATCTTATTGGCCTACTGCAAACATGAATCTGATTCTGTAACCATATCTTGAAGGATGTCATTTTTTTAAATTGAGGTATAATTGACAAAATTGTAATATATTTAAAGTGTACAATGTGATGATTTGATATATACATACATTGTGATAGGATTCTTACCATAGAGTTAATTAACACATACATCACCTCACATATTTACATTTGTTTTGTTTGTTGTTCTTTTTTTTTGATGAGACCACTAAAGTTCTACCTACTCTCTTGGCAAATTTCAACTGTACAATACAATATTATCAACTATAGTCACCATGTGATACACTAGATCCTTACTGGGGGTAGGGATGTGGGGAAATAGGGAGAGGCTGGTAAAAGGGCATAAACTTCCAGTGATAAGATGAATAAGGGTGCCACACTTTTCAATTCCAATGGTCACCATCGTGTCCTGAGCCACCATGCTTGCTTGCCAGGACAGTCTGTTAGCATTCTACCTGGTCTTCAGCTCTGAGTCTCGGCCCCTGTACTACAGTCTCCATATACAGCTGCAGAGCAGCTTTTTTTCCTTTTAAATAACAAAATCTGTTAGTATTTTTATTGGGAGTATATTGAATTTGTTAATTTATTTAGGGAGAGTTGCCATCTTTATAACGTAAAGGTGGGCATGTCATGCTCAGACTAGAACACAGCAATGTCTCTTCTCACTTGTTTCTAGAATAATCATGGCCTCTCCATAGATGGTCTGTTCTCTACTAACTTCTCTAATAGCATCTTGAGTCATGCTCCCTTTTCACTGAACTTCCTGTTTTTTTCAAATTTCTGGAACATCAAGTATTTCCCCGCCCCAGAGCCCTACAATTTCTCTTCTTTCTGTCAGGGACACTCAGCCCCTTTCTCTTTCCATGCTGGTTCCTCCGTATCCTTCAGGTCCCAGTTTAAGTTCATGTCCTCAGAGGGGTCCTCCTGATCACTTTATCCAATCTAGTGCTTGTTACCTCCCACCCCACTGCTCTTGATTCCATCAGTCTGTTCATTTCCCTTCTGGTAATTCTGATAAGCCAGGATTATTTTGTGTATTCACGTGTTTTAGTTTTTTACTGATTCTCACCCTAGGTTGTAAGCTACACACTATAAGGACAGGGACAGATCTGTTACAACATCAGTTGTAACCCCAGCACTTAGCATCATGCTGGGCACAGAGCAGATTCTCAATACATATTTGATGAATAAATGAATGGGGAAAATATTCAAAATTCCATTTCCGTCCATTTCTGTCACCAAGATGAGCTACCAATAGAATACCTGAATTTCTTCATTTGCCATTTTATAATCACATCTGCTAAATTTATGTTCATCAGCTCTAACATGAAATGTATCCACATTTCATTTGTGTTTCATGTGATAATCCATCAAAAGACCACCACAGGAGCATTGACAAGGTGGACAAAAGGATATGTTCTGTCCATGTCAATCAGCCTCTTCCCCCGGCCACCCATGTGCAAAGTAGCCATAGTGGCAGGGATAGATGCTACACATGACTCAATAATATTAGCAGTGCTGATGTTACTGCTGAGTGGCTAATCAGCCAATGGCAGAGACCAATACTGAGTCCTTAGTATTACACCATATCCTGGCAGGACCAGCCAGCCACCCGGTAGCAGATTGACTACATTAGACCCCTTCCATCAAGGAGGGAACAGAAATCTGTCCTTACTCTATTTTTTTTTAAAGACTTTATTTATTTGACATAGAGGGAGAGAGAGAAAACAAACAGGGGGAGCGGCAGGCAGAGGGAGAGGGAGAAGCAGGCTCCCTGCTGAGCACAGAGCCCAACACGTGGCTCGATCCCAGGACCCTGGGATCATGACCTGAGCCGAAGGCAGATGCTTAACCGACTGAGCCACCCAGGCACCCCTATCCTTACTCTATATACACATATTGCGGACATGAATTTTTCCTCTCCGCGCATGTGATCCGGTCAGCACCCCATCCACGGACTCCTGGCATGCCTGATCCACCATCAGGGTGTTCAGCTCAGCACTGCATCTGGTGGAGGAACTCATTTTGCAGCACAGGGAGTGGAGCAGTGGATTCCTGTCCATGGAACTGACACGTCTTACCATCCCACCCTTACCCCTCACATGGAAGAAACTGGCCTAACTTAAATTTGACATGGTTTCCTGCAGACTCAGTCACATTGCCAGTTAGCAGGAGGCACCTGAGAAGAATGGGGTCTGTCTGACGGAATAGATGCTTTAGATCAGGGAGCGGTATGCTGCTGTCCCCCTCACACCAGAGCTCATGGGTGCGGAAATCGAGGGTGACAATGGGACTGTCTCCTCCCACTGTTACTCCCCCACAGCCTGTTTCTTCCTGTCCTGGAACTTTGAGTTCTGCTGGTTTCCAAGTCTTGGTTTTTCATTCCCCTCATCATTTCATACGAGTTCGTTGGAGGTTAATTTTACAATTTAGTCTTCACCTAACAGAAAATGCAGGTGGGACTGCAGTTGAATTTTACTAGGAATTAATAGAGCCCAGAGAAGGATATAATGACTGTGGGAATTTTGCCTCCTTTCATTTTGGGGAGAGGGTGAGAATGTTGTTTTTTTTGTTTTTGTTTTTTGTATGAAGGATCCTTATGTCTTGTGAGATGGAAACAGCATAGTTCTGTGGTCATATGGAAATCAGTATCATAAAAGAGTGTGTTTAGATGGTCAATAGCCAAAGAGGTGAATCAGGCTAATAACTGATTGTCTATCAGCTCTAAACCCATTTTTCTATATTCTGCTGTGTGACACTGGGGCTGAGAGTCTGCAAAACCTTTTTTCTGCTTTACAATTGCTGCATAGCTTCTGCCAGTAGCTGTAGGCTGCAGAGTGGAAGAGGGAAAAGGTAGTTGCTCCCTCCTGTTTGCTGCCTTTACCGTGAGTTGCACCCCAGCAAAATGTCTTCCTCCTGACACAACAGTGCCTTCTCCAGCAGCTGCTGAATCCAGTGTGTAACATTTTCAGTGCAGAACCCATCTCCTCACCGTACCTCCCTCAGGGAAACCAGCACCCCCTCCTCAGAGGTCTGGGCACCTCCAAGCTCTGACCTCAGAGACAACAGCATCAGTGTCCAGGACCTTCTGAGTTGCAGCTCTGTGTAGCCCCCTCCCTTAAACTTCTAAATCTGTATAATTCCAACCTATTCTCTTTTCTCCTGCAACTCTAGGGGTGCTGGCTGCTCCCTGCATTTGCTGTTTTTATGATACCTTAAAGTTCTTTTTACTTAAAAAATAAGATTTTATTTATTTATTTGAGAGAGAGAGAGAGAGAAAAAAAAAATGAGTGGGGGGGGGGCAGAGGGAGAGGAAGAAGCAGACTCTCCACTGAGCATGGAGCTGACTCTGGGATGGATCCCAGAACCCTGAGATCATGTCCTAAGCCAAAGTCAGACACTTACCCAACTGAGCCACCCAGATGCCCCTTACAAAGTTCTTTTTACTTTTGCAGTTACTTATTTAACAACTTTAAAAATAGCTAGTAATCTGGGTATTTACCCCAAAGATACAAAAGTAGGGACCCGAAAGGCTACGTGCACCCCGATGTTTATAGCAGCAATGTCCACAATAGCCAAACTGTGGAAAGAGCCAAGATGTCCATCAACAGATGAATGGATAAAGAAGATGTGGTATATATATACAATGGAATATTATGCAGCCATCAAAAGGAATGAGATCTTGCCATTTGAAACGACGTGGATGGAACTGGAGGGTATTATGCTGAGCGAAATAAGTCAAACAGAGAAAGACATGTATCATATGACCTCACTGATATGAGGAATTCTTAATCTCAGGAAACAAACTGAGGGTTGCTGGAGTGGGGGGTGGGGTGGGAGGGATGGGGTGACTGGGTGATGGACACTGGGGAGGGTATGTGTTCTGGTAAGCGCTGTGAATTGTGCAAGACTGTTGAATCTCAGATCTGTACCTCTGAAACAAATAATGCAATATATGTTAAGAAAGAAAAAAAGAAGAAGAAGAATGTAGCAGGAGGGGAAGAATGAAGGGGGGGAAATCGGAGGGGGAGAAGAACCATGAGAGACAATGGACTCTGAAAAACAAACTGAGGGTTCTAGAGGGGAGGGGGTTGGGAGGATGGGTTAGCCTGGTGATGGGTATTGAGGAGGGCACGTTCTGCATGGAGCACTGGGTGTTATGCACAAACAATGAATCATGGAACACTATATCTAAAACTAATGATGTAATGTATGGGGATTAACATAACAATAAAAAAATTAAAAAAAAAATAGCTAGTAATCTTTTCTATTAGATCCCCTCGGTAACTGGCCAGGTTTCTGTCTCCTGCCTGGCCCTGACTAATACAGGCAGATAGACGAAGAACAGCGGGTGCTGCCACAGCCTAGCAGAGCAGCTCTCAGCCTGGCATAGAGGGCAGGTGACAGCAAGAGGAGGGCCTCTTGGCAAAGGGCTCCAATTTCCTTATTGAACAGACAACCCGAAACAGTATGGAGATAGGGGTGAAAACCCTATTAATGACAGTGAAGGGGTTCTGTGGCAGGTGAGAGAAGGTAGAGATAGAGACACAGCCACCTAGACGCAGAATGGCCTGTGTTCATCAGCACTGTGCTGTGGAGATAGGGCTCCCACCTCTGTCTCTGTGCAGGGATGCAGAGAGGCATCCCCATCTATCATGGGGCATGGGGCTGACCACAACAACGCTCTGTGCATGTGAAGGTGTTCTGATGGATTACATTCTCAGAGTACCTCTCACTGATATCCTTGAATGTGAAAACTGAACTCCTATAATAATGCCTATCATATGTATAGTGCTTTAGAGCCTATAACCCATTGTTATAGATTATCTGATTTGATCCTTATAAAAACTTTGGGAGATACAGCCAGGCAGTCAAGTGCCTGGGCTTTGGAGATGCAAAGACTGGAATCCTGGCTCAGTCACCTCCTGGTTATGGAATCTTGGGCAAGTCACTTAAATGTTTTCATCCTTAGTTTCCTCTTCTTCAAAAATGGACACCCTAACATTGTCCACCTCATAGGGCTCTTCTCATAGTTAAGAGAGAGAAAGTACATTAAGCATTTAGCCTATTGTCTCATATAATAAATTTTCAAAATGCTTGCTATTACATCATGGGTGAGAAAAGAGGGAGTTGAGAGGTGAAATTTACCCACCAAAGTCACTGAGTGGTGAATCCAGGCCTTACACTTGTCTTGGATTCAAGTTCCTTCATACTTTTTACCAGATGAACAATTCTTCTGGAAGCCCCTTTGCAAGGGGCCCAGGCCCCTGGCCTACCCAGGTATGCCTGCACAGCAACATTCACACATAGTTTCTGATAAGTCAAATGCAGCAATGGGACCCCTTTTCCTAATAAATATCAGACAGTCCTAGCACTAATCCAGTGTGGGTGTGATTCATGGCTCATCTTTTCACCCTCCTGGGCCTCAGTTTCCTCAAGTTAGCATGGTCACCTCCTACATCAGTGGTTCTTCTTAACTCTTACTACTTTGGCATCACCTAGGGAATTTTTTTTTTTTTTTAAATACTGATATCTGGGTTCTCACCCCCAGAGATTCTGATTTAGTTGGACTGACCTGTGTCCAAGATATGGGTCATTAAGAAAAAATCCTCGAGTCTCCTGTAAAGCCAGGGTTGATCAACATTATCTAGATATGGAGTCAACAAATGTGGCCAATGGTCTGTTTTTATAAATAAAGTTTTATTGGAACATAGACACAGTTGTTTGTTTACATATTGTCTATGGCTGCATTCACAGTATCACAGCAGAGTTGAGTTGCAATAGAGACCATATGGCCCACATAGCCTAAAATGTTTATTAACTGACCTTTTATAGATAAAGTTTGCCAAGCCCTTATTTTAAAGGTCTATATGACCTCTATGGGTCTTCTATCTCTACCATTCTATGGATCCATGATTCTTATGTGATAAATGAGATAATATAGTCAACCTAGGGAAGTGAATGTCAAACTTTTTAGACCATAACCAACAGTAAGAAATACATTTTATATCTCTTGGTTGTTTTTAAAAATGCATCTACAAAGTCTTCCTTTCTAGAGGAGGAGTCTAATTGTCCTCCTCTTGAGTGTGGGCTGGACTTAATGACCCGTTTCAAAGAAACAGAATTCAGCAGAAGTAATGAGTTCTGACTTTGGAGACTTAGGTCATAAAAAGGCATTGTGATTTTCATCTTGGTTGCTCTCACTCTTAGATTCCTCCAGGGATTAAATAAGATAATGCAGGTCAGACATAGTAAGTGCTCCTTCAAAAATCTTAGTTCTCATTACTATAATTATCATTAACTCAATCCCTGACAGTGGCTCACTTCTGTTAGGGATGATTCTTGCATTTTAAAGGAAGGAATTGGGGAGCTAATCCTACGACTCATTGATTTCATTAAAGTAGGAATTCTAAGACTAACAATATAACCTCTATTTAGTTCTTACCACGCCTCAGGCAATGTAATGTGCCTGTACTACACATGCTTTGCCTCCCTTAATTCTCAGAGTAACTCTATAAGGGCTGTACCATTATTATCCTTAGTTTGTGGTTGAGAAGATGCCACACAGACTTTTTAAGCAATATCCCCAAGGCTACACAGCTAGTAAGTAGTAGAGGCAGCATGGGACCTTAGTTGGATCCCAGAAACTGCAGTTTCATTCACATTATTCTTCTAGGACAAGAGAGAAAAGCTATTTTGGGGAAAAGTTATTATTATTATTAGTGATGTGGTTGTGGGGAATGGGGGTCCAGGACTAAAAGATCCTAGTATAGGGGCCCAGAGCTATCCTACCTAAAGGCACAGGTATGAATAGAACG
Source organism: Phoca vitulina (assembly GCF_004348235.1). Taxonomy (NCBI): domain Eukaryota; kingdom Metazoa; phylum Chordata; class Mammalia; order Carnivora; family Phocidae; genus Phoca; species Phoca vitulina. The sequence goes on from NW_022589716.1 coordinate 19,389,104, forward strand.
TGGACAGGAGCATAGCTCCTGGCCTCTGCCAGGAGACCATGAAGCCCGAGGGCAAAGCAATGGTTGGAAGAGATGTTCTGCTTGTCATCTGATTTCACAGCAGGTACCCACAGGCTCATACCTGTAGGCACTGCCCTGGGGCACAGAAGTGGCTCAGAGAAGGGTGGGTGCCTTGCAGAATCACTAGGAACTAGATATAGCCCATTTCCGGTAGAGGAAGATTTGTTCATTTATTCATCAGTTCATTCAGTCATGTGAACATTTAAATGCCTGTTACATGAGCAGGGCTGTGGGAGATACAAAAATAAATAAAATGTGGTCTCTGCCTTTGAAAACCATGAAGGATCATCACCAGTACCAGGGCTGTGGGCTGAGCCCAATAGAGGTGGAATGAGGCAAGTGCTATGGGGCTCAGTCTGGGAGGCCCTGGAGGATGACACTGAGGAAGAGAGACATCAGGAGACCAGCTGAGCTGTGTCATCAAGGAATAAGTGGATGATGAGAACAGAGAGAAGGGTACACACATGAAAAATATGAACTCAGGAGGACCTGGTGACTGACTGCGGGGGAGCAAAGGAAATGCTGGTTACTGCAATGATATTAAGTCTGCTTCTGGTGATCTCTGTCCAATAGAACTTTCTCCGATGATGGAAATGTCTTATCTGTATTGTTCAGTATGGTAGCTACTAGGAACACTTGGAAGGTGACTAGTGCAATACCCTTAGCCCCATTTCACGGATGAAGAAGCCGAAGCATAGAGAGGTGATGTCACTTGACCAGGATGGCACAGCTAGTAAGTAGAATCTGAGCTGAGATATCTTGGCCCCAGACCCCATGCTCTCAAGCACTCCAACATTATGTCAGCATTCTGTTCTCGAAAATCTTTTTGTAGAGATAAGCCTATTAGTAACAAACATTTTAAAATCTTGTGAGATTTTGACAGTAGTATTTATTTACAAGGTATTAAGGCAGTTTGCTCTTTAAATGAATTCAGGTGTGAACATCCTGATTCAACATTTTGCTAAATCTATAGGAGTTTGTTCAGATAGTTCATACTCCAACTGAGTGACTCTACTTAATGAATTCTGAAAATGCATTAAATTGCTTAAGGGACTCCAAACCCTTCTCCACCAGAAGTCACTTAATCCAGGGAGGAAACTCTCAGTGGGAATGGAGAATGGTTCTGTAGTTAATCTAAGGGAAATCAGTGGGCAATTTTTTTTTTTTTTTGACTTCCAGTGCAGGGAATTGGCATTAGAGCTCACAGCTGGAGATGCTGTTGCGTGGATTTGAGAAAGCTCCTGGGAACATCATTCTATAGTCTTCAAAGATTGCTGACATTTGGCCTGTCCCACCAGGACACTAAAATTGAATTCTGAGGCCAGTTTTTTTTTTCCCTCCCAGTGGAATTAATGGCAAGTTGAAGAGAGAAATCTTAGAAGTGGCAGACCCTAGGGAGGGAGTAAGAATGAATTACAGGGCTCTGAGATAGATTTGAACTTGTGGCTCCTAGGCTAATGTGGCACAGCGACAGGACACTGACAAAGGTCACATAATGTGTTACTCTAAGACGAAAAGCAGGCAAATCACACTGAGATGAAATGCCAGATCATATTTTTTTCTTAGCTGCAAAAGGTGCAATTTTAGAGTAAAGACTCACAACAAGCCAATGTTCAATCCAGCAAAGTAACTCCCTTTGCAAGTCCCCTCATCTAGAATTATGTGTCCACAAGTGAATTCCTGGCAACATAGAGAATGTTTAGCCAAGCAACACCAGGTCATCATGCTGTATGATTTAACTCTTTTTTTTTTTTTTTTTTTTTTTTAAGATTTATTTATTTACTTGAGAGACGGGGAGAGGCAGAAGGAGAGAGAGACTCTCAAGCAGACTCTGCACTGAGTGCAGAGCCTGATGCGGGGCTCGATCTCACGAGTCTGAGATCATGACTGAGCCACCCAGGTGCCCCAGGATTTAACTCTTAAATACATTCATTCCTTCTACCCATTTACTGAACACCTACTTGAGGTCAGGCAAGATTTTAGATACTGGGGACATAGCATTGAATAAATCAAATAAGGTCTCTGCTTATTTGGAGCTAACATACCAGTGGGGAAAAGGCAATAAACAAGAAAGTCAAACAAAGAAGACAATTTCAAATCATTATACCTGAGTTTCAGAAAATAAAATAGGATGCTATGATCCCACAGTGTAATTGTCCAGGGACATTTCTCTTGGCCTCAGTAAGAAAGGGTAACTTCATTCTTTACTCTCAGAGAATATTGTTCCCTTGCTCTCTGAATCTGTTCTACCAGTCACCATTGGCAAATTGCAGCTGGGAGATGCCTGTCTGTGCCTTACTCACGTGAGTGTACATTGGACTTCCATTTGACACACATATGATTTAATGATATCCAAGGAAATTTGCTGGTATCCTTTGGGATTCTATTTATTCATACAAATGTTTTCTTCAATTTTTGCCTCTAACTAAGGTCCCTAATTTAGTCTCTCATCTGGCAGGCTCTCTTTCATCTGCCCACTCTGAATTGGACTTAGTCCTAATGATGATGGATTTGCTACACGAAAATTAAAGTTACTGTCATTGACAAGTGGGGGTGATTACTGAGGATGACTTCTTCCTCTTGTACAAAGCTAATACCAGACAGAAATGGCACTCTTGAACCTAAAAAGGGTGCCACAAAGTTTTAATAGGCATAGGAAGATCTGGTGTCAAGCACTCGATACTGTTTTTACAGAATTTGTGGGTGTTCTATAAATGGACAGCCTTTCAATCAATTTACAAACCAAAGCACAGAAAGACTCTTTCCCCCTCTTTATTGTACCACTTCTGGAAAGCCCAATATAGGGAAATACTCCTAATGGAGTCAGCAAAGTAGAAGGATCAAGAGCCCAGAAAAATCCCCACATAAGTTAATCAAGCCCAGCATACCTCCACTTTGATGCCATTTAGGATTCCAGACTGGTGTTAAAAACAATTTAGGACAAAAATAGTATGTATGTGAGATGGAAGCATTGTTTTGGGAGAACACTGGTAAAACCATCTTCCTTTGCTGCATTGTCTTCCTGAACTTGACGATAGACTGCAGGATTCCTTCACCATTTGTGCCACATGCTCTAATTCTGGAAAGGTAAATGCAGGTGGGGTGAAGTCATTTGGGCTCCTCTCTCCCATCTAAGGCAGCATCCTTATCCTTCGAGGAAGCTGCCATAAGAGGCACACTGAGGAATTCTTCTCCTTTGCCCACAAATACACATGTCCACCAGCTCACTCTTCTTTCCTCAGTTGCTCCTAATTTCCCACCTGAGAAGCATACGAGGGGCCTTCCTGATTCCCTCTCAATGCATTCTGCTCTCAACAGAATGTCTGTCTTCCCATGGCATTCTCCCTGCGTGTCTGTCCAAATGTTGCCCTTTTATAAGGGAAGCATTTCACACTGCATTAAGACCCACCCTAGTGAGCTCATTTAGACTCAATTTCCTCTGGTTATATTCACTGGAGGTTAGGACTTCAGTATAGGAGTTCAAGGGGGTGGGTGGATACAATACACCCCATAACAAGACCTATATCATTTTGTATCCATAACACTCAACACAGTGCCTGACACATAGCAGACACTTAACCACTTCCTGAACGAATGAAATAATCCAAAGCTGATAATGGGTCCCGAAGGAGTAATCCTAGACTGGTAAATTTTCATTAAAGGAGGGTGATGGGACAGGGCTTTGCTGTCAGTTACAGTAGCCTCTAGCCCCATGTGGCTTTGACCACTTGAGATATGGCTAGTCCAAACTGAGCTGCTGTAACTGCAAAACACACTCCAGATTTTGAAGACTTAGTTTAAAAAAAAAAGGTAAATATTTTCTTAATAAATTTTATATGTATTATATGTTGCAATAATGTTTTGGCTGTATTGGGTAAAATAAAATATATTATTAAAATTAATTTTACCTGCTTATTTTTACTTTCTTTAACGTGACTGCTAGAAATTTAAAATAACGCATATGGCTTGCATTATATTTGTATTGGATAACACTGGTAGGAAGAGAGCTTGGAGCATAGAGAAAGTGTTGAAGTGGGGAGAAAAAAGAAAATGTAATAATAATTATATTTGTTCATGTGCGCATTAGTACGCTTGTATATACATTGCCTGTATGTAGATCCTCCGTGTGTTTGTGTGTGTATATTCTTATGCATCCATCGTTGTGCTAAGTACTCTCTATGCAAAATCTCATTTAATCATCACAGTCTGATGTGTGCTGTATTGTTATTATTATTACCTTCATTTCACAAATGAGGAGAGTGAAGTACCTGGAGGTCAGGTAACTTGCCCTTACTCTAGGTGGGAATTTAAACTCAGCCATTCTGTCCCCAGAGCCCACTCCCTTACACACTGCTTCCTTTTCAGGAGAGAGCTATTTATTTGGAGAGGTCAAAAGCATTGAGAGGAGCTGCAGCCTGAGTTGGGTGTGTAGAACCCTGTAGGGAAATTCTATCTCCTTCTCAGTCTTTATTAGGACTCAGCCTCAACAGACATAACGAAGAAACCCAGTTGAGTCACTTGTCACCTGGCTATACTTGTCTCCACTGTTGGATCAATGATGAAGTAGAAAGTTGAGCAGCTGCGGCATCTGCAGAAGCTGAATGGGATAAAGAAAGGGGCGGAGGCTTAGTAAGCGTGTTTCTACTTTCAAGGAAGCTCCAGGGACTGGAAGTCCAGCAGAAAGCAAATGCAGACAGAACAATTAGCTAACAGCCTCCCTTTGCCAGGGCTCCGCCCCAGAAGAAAGCTCTTGTAGGATGTGAGGAAATGAGCTCCAACGCCAGAACACCTTCCTTTTCACTGCAAAGGCATTTGAAGGTATTTGCAAGAGCCAACTCAAAGCTTCCACATCCTGTATTCCACCCTCTTACAGTAATACTGGCTTTAATTAGGGCATCTCCAACTCCCACTCAAAGAGAAGGGTGTGTCAAAGCAATAATCTGATGAATCAGGTCACTCTCTTCTCTTCTCTTCCCCTAACACTAGTCTCTCCCTCTCCCCCGCCGTCAAGGGGAGAAATAAAACGAAGCCTACATTTTTTCATGGATGGTCAAACTGGAGGTCATTATGAGAGACATGTGCTTGAACTTCCACTCCCCAACTTATTGGACCTTGCACAAATTCTTAACGTCTCCAATTGGCAGTTTCCTTTTCTGCAGAACTGAGTTTTATTTAGTGCATACCATCAGAGAGTTGTTGCTTATTATTAAATTAGATACTGTATATGAAGCACTTGGTCCAATAACTCATACATTCAATAACTATTTATTACTCTCCTACTTTGTGCCAGACCTTGTGTTATTTTCCTTTTTTTTTTTTTTTTAAGATTTTATTTATTTATTTGACAGAAAGAGAGAGAGCGCGAGCACAAGCAGGGGGAGAAGCAGAGGGAGAGGGAGAAGCAGGCTCCCCACTGAGCAGGGAGCCCGATGCAGGGCTTGATCCCAGGACCCTGGGACCATGACCTGAGCAGAAGGCAGACGCTGAACCAACTGAGCCACCCAGGCACCCCTTGTGTTATTTTCCTTAAGCAGATTATTTAGACACCAGCCCAGACCTACTGAGTCAGAATCCCTGGGGTGCTGCCTTGGAGCCTTATTTTCAATATGCTCCCCAGGTGATTCTGAGGATGGACTCTGAAGCTGGAGGACCCCTAGATTACACATTACACTTACAAAGTCTTGGAATAGAGAGGATCTTTCTCTATCCACATTACTTGTTAACACACAAATATTTCTGGACTTAATGACTGAATGCATGATTCAGTCCTGTGATGCTCAGAATCAATTGAGTGGACGTGAGGGTAGGGTTGGGAGGGGAGGAGCTTTTAAAAAATATACTGGTTCCTGGGCTCTACTCCAGATCAACTTAATTAGACTTTTCAGCAGTGGGCCTGGGAATCTTTTTTTTTTTTTTTTAAATTGAGGTGTAAGTGTACAAATGTTAAATGTGTAACTCAATGCATTTTTCTGTATGGATATGCCCATTAAACCACCACCTAAGGTAAGACATGGAATATTTTCACCTATCTAGAAGACTCCCTCATTCCTCTTCCAGTCAGTAGCACATATGACCCATATCCCTCTCCACTGATATTTTTTAAAGGCTCCCCAAGTGATTCAAATGTACAGCTAGGTTTGAGAATCACTGATTTAGAATCTAGAACATTAGACTTTCCATCTCTGCCCCCTCTCACCACATTTGTGAAACTGTCTTTGGGCAGTTTCTTCATGAGGTGATAGAGAATAGAAAATAATGGGATTAATCTTAATTATTAGGGCAAAGAGGAAATGAAACTCTTCTCAGTCTAAACCAAGCTTAACATTGCTGCCTACCCATGCTTATCATTTCTTTCAATCCCTGATTTATGATCTCTGTGCCTATTCTTTCATGCTGTCAGGATCCCTTTGTGAAATGCAACCTTTTTAAAGCCTGTGCCCCTTCTCAGAAAGTAAGCCACACATTTTTGATGCAGCAGGAAAGCAAAAAAGAAACAAGGTAGAAGTTCTTAAATTTCTTTTGTGCCAAGCACTCCTTGGCAGCAGAGTGATGAAGCCTATAGATTTCATCATAATGTTTTTAAATGCATACAATAAGATATATAGGATTATTAAAGAAGACACACAGATGTCCAGTGGACACATGAAAAGATACTCAGCATCACTCATCATCAGGGAAATGCAAATCAAAACCACAATGAGATATCAATTCACACCTGTCGGAATGGCTAAAATCAAAAACACAAGCCACAACAAGTGTTGGTGAGGATATGAAGAAAAAGGAATCCTTGTGCACTGGTGGTGAGAATGCAAACTGGTGCAGCCACTGTGGAAAACAGTATAGAGGTTCCTCAAAAAATTAAAAATAAAATTACCATATGATCCAGTAATCACACTGCTGAGTATTTACCCAAAGAATACAAAAACACTAATTCAAAAGGATATATGCACCCTTATGTTTATAGCAGCATTATTTATAGTAGCCAAATTATGGAAGCAACCCATGTCCATCAATAGATGAATGGATAAAGAAAATGTGGTATATATACAATGGAGTATTACTCAGCCATAAAAAGAATGAAATCTTGCCACTTGCAACAACATGAACGGAAATAGAGAGTATAATGCTAAGCAAAATAAGTCAGTCAGAGAAGACAAATACCATATGATTTCATTCATATGTGGAATTTAAAAAACAAAGCAAATGAACAAAGGAAAAATAAATGGACAAACCAAAAAATAGACTCCTACCTATAGAGAGTTAGCAGAGGGGAGGTGGGTGGGGGGATGGGTGCAATAGGTGAAAGGAATTAAGAGTATACTTATCTTCATGAGCACTGAGTAATGTATGGAATTGCTGAATCACTATATTGTACAGCTGAAACTAATTTAATACCATACGTTAACAATACTGGAATTAAAATAAAAAAATAAGAAATAAAAAAGGAAAAAAAGATGTAGGATTACAAAGAACCAATTATGTTGATACACAGATATCAAAACAATTTTAAGTAACACTTTAAACAAATGTGCTTATTTAATAATCCATTAAATAACAAGATCTAGTAACAAATCTAGTATCTATGGTAATTTTGGTGTAGTGATGAGTGTAAACACTATTTCAAGGTATCTGTAGCAGCTAAGAGATAATATGAAAGTATCTGTTAATATTATTATAGTTTTTTGCCTACATTCTTTTTTTTTTCCTGATGAACAGTTTTTATTAGTGTGCAGAGCTTTTTTTTTATTATGTTATGTTAATCACCATACATTACATCATTAGTTTTTGATGTAGTGTTCCATGATTCATTGTTTGTGTATAACACCCAGTGCTCCATGTAGAATGTGCCCTCCTTAATACCCATCACCAGGCTAACCCATCACCCACCCCCCTCCCCTTTAGAACCCTCAGTTTGTTTTTCAGAGTCCATAGTCTCTCATGGTTCGTCTCCCCCTCCGATTTCCCCCCCTTCATTCTTCGCCTCCTGCTATCTTCTTTTTTTTTTTTTTTAACATATAATGTATTATTTGTTTCAGAGGTACAGGTCTGTGATTCAACAGTCTTACACAATTCACAGTGCTCACCATAGCACATACCCTCCCCAGTGTCTATCACCCAGCCACCCCATCCCTCCCACCCCCACCACTCCAGCAACCCTCAGTTTGTTTCCTGAGATTAAAAATTCCTCATATCAGTGAGATCATATGATACATGTCTTTCTCTGATTGACTTATTTCGTTCAGCATAATACCCTCCAGTTCCATCCACATCATTGCAAATGTTTGCCTACATTCTTAAGTGAATGAAATGCTAAGTTTCAGGTAAAGGCTAGTAAAAATATACAGTTTTTTCCCCAGTTGAGTTCATGGACCTCCCAAATGCAATTTAGAGGCCCGCCCTGAAGTCTCCCTAAATACCCTGTGTGACAGTTTCAAATCCTGTCTTAGTGTGATTTTCTGGATCAGAAGCCACTAGCTCTTCAGGGTGATTAGCTTGGTCACCTCAGTGATGTCACCTGCAAGGAAGCTGAGATATGGAGAGCTGAAGTGACTGTCCGGGGTCACCCAGTTGGTCACTGGGATTGAATTCCAGGTCTCCCCCCCATGCCAACACTCCTCGCAGCTTGTAATGACCTGATTGTTCTCTTGGTTTTGCACCAGGTTTGCCCAAGATTCACTATTTATTTTAGTATGTATTCATACTGTTGCTTTATATTTTAATAGCTACATGCATGCCTATCATTTCTCTCCTATTATGATTTATTAAAGCCCAAGACCAAGGAATTCAGTCTTATTTTCTTTTGTGACCTCACTAGCCCTGTAGTGGCTGCTCAACAGCAACTTAAAAGGCCAACATATTCCTGAGTACTAGCTTTTCCGTCCTTCTAAAATATCTAAAAGCACATATTTACAAAATGGATCCATTTTTCTGCAACCTAGTATCTGCCCTTTAAAATGTATTTTGGACATCTTTCCATTTCAGAAGATAGATACACTTCATTCTTTAATGACTGCAAAAAATTTTGATTGTACGGTTATATCAAAACTTGAAACAATTCCTCAAATCATGGCGTTTTGATGGCTTCTAATTTTAGCTACTAAAAACAATGCATATTCATGTACATCGTTATTTGATCTCATATAGGAATATTCCGTAAAGTGGATTACTAGAAAGGGGATTATTGGATTAAATGGTATATTATTTAATTTTGACAGATATCATTTTATTTGTCTTCCAGAAAGGCTGTGCCAATTTATATTCTTAACAGCAAGGTGTGAGGGTGTCGGTCCCTTGCACCCTCGCCAACACTAGCTATTGATAGATTTTATTTTTCAATGTTGTCAGTATGATAGCTGAAAAGTCTGACAGTGCTATCAAATATGCAATTCTTTGATTACTGAGACTTTTTTTATATGCTTATTGTATATTTGTATTTACTCATTGTTTATGTCCTTGGCTCATTTTCCTGTTTGGGTTACAGACATGTTTCTTAGACGATGAATTAAAAACGAAGCCTTATTGCTCACCCCTAAATTTCATTTCACCAGCTTGCACCCCCAACTTGATTGGTCATTGCTACTCATATAAAATAGGAGTAGCCAAAAATCCTTTCGGAATGAGGCAGGATTATAAATAAAAGAGAATTAAAAAAACATGTACACTAAGTTCTATGCAAAATGCCTCAGTTCTTCTGACCCCACTGGAGGTGTTTGGCCCTCTGTCTTTCCCTGAGTCCTTGACAATTGGTCAGAAATTGTGCTCAGCAGCAGTTCTCGGATATAACTCAGTATTATCAACGCCATTTTGTATAAGGGGGAACGGACCAGAAAGGTTAAGACTCAAGGTCATGAAGTTAATGGATGCAAATGAGCCCACATCAAACTTGGCCAGTTCTGAGCACTGCAGTTATCATGTCAGGATTTCTCCCAGCGAAAGAATTGCTAATGACTGGATAGCCTTCCATCATGACTGAACTGTTGCTCATTTTCTCCTTTATACTTACTGTAATAATAACACTGGCTACCATTTATTGAGCTTTTACCAAGTGCCAGACACTGGGAATTTCATACGTAATCCTTATTAAAACTCTGTGAGAAAAATGACAGGCAGTTGTTTAGTTGCTTTGTTGTGTTTCTGTTGTCCAGAGCAATCCTCTTTCTCCTAGTAAAGGACTACAGTTTCCTTCAGGGGATGACCTCTTCCTCACTGTGTTTAGTCATGGTGGGACCTGGCAATTAAGGAGGAGGGATATGGCAACCCAACCATGGCTGTCATTACTCTCGAGGGACTTGGAATCTTTCTTGTTAAAGATGATCCGTCTCAGGGATTGTGAACTGGAGGGGGTGGGATGGGGCTTACTTAGATCCCTATAGCCACTGAGCTTTCTGCTTTTTCTGAACCTAGTTTCCACTTCTTTTTTTTTTTATTCTCTGAATTCTTCATATCTTTCCAATATCTTTGCCTTTGGTAAACCGATCAGATTTTTTATATATTTTTATTCCCATTGTACAGATGAAGTAATTGAGGTTTATCCAACTAGTAAGTTAAGGAGCTGGGAACTACCAAAAACCTATTCCATACCAAAAAGCTCTTTTTTTCCTCCAAATTTTTATTTAAATTCTAGTTAGTAAACATATAGTGTAATATTGGATTCAGGAGTAGAATTTAGTGATTCATCACTTACATATAAAACCCAGTGCTCATCATAACAAGTGCCTTCATTAATACCTATTACCCATTTAGCCCATCCCACACCCACCTGCTTCCATCAATCCTCAGTTTGTTCTCTACCATTAAGAGTTTCTTATGATTTGCTTCTCTCTCTCTCTCTTTCTCTCTCTTTTTTCCACCCTCCCATATATATTCATCTGTTTTGTTTCCTAAATTCCACATATGAGTGAAATCATATGGTATTTGTCTTTCTCTGACTTATTTCGCTTAGCAAAATGCACTCTAGCTCCATCCATGTTGTTGCAAATGACAAGATTTCATTCTTTTTGATGGCCTAGTAATATTCCATGACACACACACACACACACACACACACACACACCCCACATCTTCTTTATCCATTTTCAGTTGATGGACACTCGAGTTCTTTCTATAGTTTGGTTATTGTTGGTGATGCTGCTATAAACATCAGGGAGCAGGTATCCCTTTGAATCTGTATTTTTGTATACTTATACCAAAAAGCTCTTAAAACACTGAAGTGCAACCAAGGTCACAGTTAGTTGGTAGAGAGGAAAAGCAAGCAAGCAAACAAATACACTTTAGCAGTTTCTTTTAATTTCTCTGTTACAAAGTAGTTGAGTTTAAAAAACTTTTATAATGAAGGAATTGTATATACAGCATTAAATAGCTATATATCATGGTTAATTAGTTGCTCATCTTGCTCATTTTTGCTACCTAATACTGCACAAATTCCCAATTTTGGAGAGATTGGGGAACTAGAATCCCCATTAGGCCAATTTTGGGGCCCTAACAAGGGAGGCTTTCCCCTTCCAGTTACAGCTTTGAAATTGTGGTTTAGCTGTGGTGAATGGAAGCCAGAAGGGAAAGCCAACCATGGCAGGGCTGTGGTCCTAATGGCAAAGGGAGGAAGTGGGGGTGGAGAGGATTGCTCTGTGCAAAGCAAGAGATTTCTAAGACAAAAAGGAGAAGCCTGACTGCAAAATATCAGGTGGTTCAAATAAACCAATTAGATGGGTAATAAAAACAAATAAAAAAACAGTATTTGACAAAATTTACAGATATAAATAAGATATGATTAGTCTAGAATCCTAAAGAGAAAATGCCCAAGAGCACAATATTCTGGCCATTTTAAGTTTTTGCTGATGCAAAATTTCCTGCCATGTAGGATGCTCACTTTTCCTGGGGTCAGCAAAACTTTCATTTAAAACAGTAAAATTTCTACTTACAGATTAAAAAGAGGCTGGAGAGGTATAGTACCAATCACAAGACATGGGCCTCATTCGCACAGCAATTTGAACAAACTATAAAACAAATTTATGTACACACACACACACAGAAATGTAACCACATTTGATATTACATGATAAGAAAAATTTGTAAACTTGTTTAAGGTGTGATAATGGTTTTGTGGCTAAGGTAATTATTTTTTAAAGAGCTCCTAGCTTTTAAAGATATGTACTGAAATAAAGAGAGATGATAACTTGTTTGATGAAAAAGAGCTCCTAGCTTTTAAAGATATGTACTGAAATAAAGAGATGATAACTTGCTTCAAAATAATCTGGGGTCGAGGGTGTGAGCAGGGATGAAGATGAAACAAGAATGACCACAAGTCAATAAGTGACAGGAGATAAAAGCTGAATAATAGCTATGTGGGGGCTCATTATTCTGTTCTTTCCACTTTAGCACCTGAGAGAGATTTCCCATGGTAAAAATTTAAATTAAAGGGGTGAAATGTATTTCTTAAGCTAGGTATAGGCATTTATTTTATTATTATTCTTTAAACTCTCCATATACAATACATATACTGTTTCTATATATGGTAGATTCACATCATAGAAATTAATTATTTTTTTATTTAGCCAGTGTCTGCGATATTTAGTAGGCTTTGAATGTCCTTTGCATGAGTCTCATTTCTACTCAGTTATTGGGCCTTAGGCAAGTTACTTCCATCCCTATATCCCAGTTTTCTCCTCTTTAAAATCAAGATAATGAGAAAGCACACCTTTTAGAATTTTCATGAACATTACATTGATAATCCCAATAAAGTAGTTAGCCTCGTTCCTACAATAGTCAAAAAACTTAGCAAGTGTTAAGTACTACCGTTACAATTATTATTAATATATAACAAAAATTTTGAGGTATTTGTTCATTCAACATTCATCGAATGCCTGTTTTTGATATTTTGGGGGGCTTATTTTTTCTCGGTAGAATACTGTAAGCAGAAGGGATTTAGTAAATATGGGAAGTAAGCATTATATTACATTCACTTCAGTTACAAAAGATACCATACCCACACTGTATTACAGTAAAAGACTTTTTAGCTAAACCTTAGGAATCACTGCCACTTATTAACACATGCATATTAAATACAATAAATGCTATTTGAAGATACTTAAGGTCTTATAAAAAATAGAGCTACCATACGACCCAGCAATTGCACTACTGGGTATTTACTCCAAAGATACAAATGTAGCGATCCGAAGGGGTACGTGCACCCCGATGTTTATAGCAGCAATGTCCACAATAGCCAAACTATGGAAAGAGCCGAGATGTCCATTGACAGATGAATGGATAAAGAAGATGAGGTATATATACACAATGGAATATTATGCAGCCATCAAAAGGAATGAAATCTTGCCATTTGCAATGACGTGGATGGAACTGGAGGGTATTATGCTGAGCGAAATAAGTCAATCAGAGAAAGACATGTATCATATGATCTCACTGATATGAGGAATTCTTAATCTCAGGAAACAAACTGAGGGTTGCTGGAGTGGTGGGGGTGGGAGGGATGGGATGGGGTGGCTGGGTGATAGACATTGGGGAGGGTGCTATGGTGAGCACTGTGAATTGTGTAAGACTGTTGAATCACAGACCTGTACCTCTGAAACAAATAACACATTATATGTTAAAAAAAAAAAAAGAAGAAGATAATAGGAAGGGAAAAATGAAGGGGGGGAAATTGGAGAGGGAAATGAACCATGAGAGACTATGGACTCTGAGAAACAAACTGAGGGTTCTAGGGGGTGGGGGGTGGGGGGATGGGTTAGCCTGGTGATGGGTATTAAAAAAAAAAAAGAAATATTAAGACATTCTGCTTAATAATTTAAAATTCAGCGTAGCATTTAGCATTATATCAGAATATGCAAATTCACATTATCTCTTGTTTATAGATAAGAAAACAACAGGTTGCAATATGTGGTACAACATTTCAATTTATATTATTGTAAATCTAGATCCAGTAGAGAATGGTAGGAAATTTCTGGAAAAAAACAAAAATCTTAGGGTCCAGGCCTCTGAATGATAGTTTTCTTAAATGTGAACTCAGACCTTTATGTAAATTCTGAACATTCTGTATTATCTCCTCGCTGTATAGTCTGATAAATCAAAGCACTTTGCCATTTTCTGCAGGTGGCATTACATTAGATACTGTCACCCAAATGCGAAGACTTTATCGCTATTTTCTATTACTTGTCTATATCAAAACCAAACCTTTAAAAATGACAGAATTGGGGCAGAGAGATGACACGATCTTTATTTTTCACATTGGACTTATGGGTTATCAGAGCAGTTAGCTGAAGAGGTCCCTTATCTTCTGCTTGCTTTGACTATCTAACCTCAATCATGTAGCTTGATTGAATTTCTATATTTTGCAGAGAGTCAAAGCATCACACAGTCTTGAAAATCTAGTGTTCATGTACCAAATGATTCTTTTTTTAAAAGTTTTATTTATTTATTTGAGAGAGGGAGGGAGGGAGAGAGAGAAAGGGAGTGGAGGGTGGAGAGGAGCAGAGGGAGAAGGAGAGAGAGAATCCCAAGTAAACTCCCCACTGAGCGTGGAGACAGATGTGGGACTCGATCTCAAGACCTGAGATCATGACCTGAGCTGAAATCAAGAGTCAGATGCTTAATTGACTGAGCCACCCAGGTGCTCCCCAAATGATTCTTTTTTCTAACCTCCTTGTTACAAATGCAGATCCTAGAAATGTTAACGGTTCATAATACCAACTCTAGGCAGGCAGAGATAATTAAAAACCTAGTGACATCCACAGTGTAGACATCCAGGCCAGCTCTTCAATTTCAGATTGTTTTAAAACTTCTCAACGGCAAAGCAATTTACTCTTGCAGCAATAGCTATAGGTAAGTCTGTATACTGGAACCGATTGATTTTGTGTTTTTCTTCTCCTGTATGCCAATATCTCCAATTCATTCACCTCTCTTTCAGTGGGCCCATCACACTGAAGACTAGACAGGTAAAACAATCAGTGAAGAGTTGTATTACCTGGTCATCACAAATCACTATGAGAATGGATCTCTAATAGAGTTCAGCACAGAATCTCACATGTTGTAACAAACACATTATTTGTTAAATGAGGGAACAAAGAAATGTCAAATGTTCTGGTAATGATGCAAATTAGTCCTGTGGTATTTGGCATTTATTATACAACTGAATACCCCAATTCTATCTCCAGCCCTGAGCTCCGTACATATTTGTATGCCTCTTAAACATGGCCACTTAGATAGCTAATAGAAGTATCAAAATTAACTTGCACAAAAGAAAAAATCTTGGTTCCATCTACCCTCAAACCTGCTCTTTTCTCATGTTTGAAAGTTACATCCATCTCATTGCTCATATTTAAAAGCCTGGGCGTCTTCCATATTTCCTCTTTTCCCTCACAGTCTGTATTCAGTCTAGCGTTAATTCTTATGGGTTCCGTGTCTGCACTCTGTTGAATCTGACAGCTTCTTAGTATCTCCAGACCAACATCATTGCTCACTTGAACACTGCTCAGATTCCTACCTGGTCTCCCTACATCCATGCTTACTTACCTCACTCTCCAGCCCAGTTTCCACAAAAAGCCAGAGTGATCTTCTCAAGGCATAAATGAACTCTTATTACTACCGCGCTTAAAATGTACGGATGGTGTCCTGTTGCAGGTAGGACACAACCCAAACTTATTGTCACGGACTACTAGACCTTATAAGACCTGGACCTTGCCTACCTCTCTGACTTCATTTCTTACCATCTTCCTCCCTGTCCTCCATGCTCCTACAACATCCCACACTCATTTTCTCCTTTCTATTCCCTCTGTCCAGAGACTTGGCTCCATCTAGCTCATGGCTGCCTCCTTTTTGTTATTGGTTTCTTGTATCAAATGTCTCTATTAAAGTGATTTTTCTCCTGGCCACTCTAGCTAAAGAAATTGCTCCTCCCCTCCTTGATACTCTATTCCACTCTTATTTTATTCATAACACTTACTACCATCTGTAATTACCTTACTTAATTATTTACTTGTTTATTATGTTTTCTCTCATTAGAATCAGAACTCCATAGAACTTAGAACACATCTGCCCTGTTTGCATCTGTCACATTCCCAGTATCCAGTGCAGTCTGTGTCTCATTGTAGGTGCTCAATAAATGATAGCTATAGAAAATAAATTAATCGATACATTAAAGAAAAATCCATGCATTTAGATTTTTGAGGGCCCACTATAAACCAGAAACTTTTTTTCTGAGGGTGCAAAGGCTACACAGTTTCTACCCTTATTGAGTTTCCAGAAACTCTATTTTTCAACCCAAAGGGGAAGGACCAGAGGGCTGGCTGTTTTTCTGTCCAAATCTAATAGGCAACATCCAGGCTATTTCTCTCCTCTAGGATAAGCATGACAGGTAAAACAGTGGTGTGAGAATCCTGGATGCTTCCCAGTTGAGTAACTGTTACTCACTTCTTTGCATCCATCTAAAGACCTAGACATGAGACTAGGTGGGCTCAATGAGTTGGTCGGTTTTGGCAGGAGACTGGAAACTCTAATCCTCAAGGTGAAGGAGGTCGCACCTTCCAATCCTGCATGTCCGAAGGACTGCATACAACCCACATTTCCAGGAGGGAACAGTGTATTGCCAGTCACATCAGGAATGTTTTGCTCCCTGCAGGCAGTTCTGCTGCTGTGTGTGGGTATGTCATTTCCTTCTCAGTCTGTGGGAGGCCTCCTTGAGCATGAGACGTGCAAAGAGAAAGGGACACATTTGTTGTACAGAAGATGGCTGTGGGATTCAGGTTTGGAGACAGGCTCAAAGTATTTACTTTAAATGCTGCAGGTAAAGGAAACTTCCAAACACAAGGACTCCTTTGTAAGTTCAGAGTTCATGGACATGCCATCTGTGCTCAGACGCCAGTCCTTTGCATTAAGTTCTCCGAAGTCTTCAGTTCATAGTGGAGATAAAGAAGCGGATACTGATCAGGCCTCACCTGGGATCTGCGTGGCCTGGTACCCGCCTGCCTTCCCAGCCGCATTGGCCACCATGCTTCTCTTTTGCCCAGCTCTAGCCACACACACCTTTCAACCCCTCATAATTTTAGCTCTCTCCTGGCTCAAGGCCTTTGCATGTACTTTTCCCTCTGTCCTAAATTTTCTTCACTTCCCTCCTACCTCACCTGCTGAATGCCTACTCATCCTTTATGTATCAAACTTAAACGTCAGTTAAGAGAAGCTACTTCTGGCCCCCTGATCTACATCAGATTCCCCCACAGAACTCTGTTCATTTCTTTCAGTTTTTATCTCAATTTATAAGTATAAATTCACTAGCAAGAACTTTAATAATTTTGGTCTCCCCTAAAGGTACATGGGTAAGGTATACTGGCACAGGAATTTTATCTGTTTTTGCTTACCATTGTATCTGTAAATATAAATAATTGGGTAATCTGTAAATAAGAGTGATGTATATTCTTAGAACACACACATGCTGAAAAATGTGGCCATTGCCAAAAAAAAAAAAAAAGTTCATCCTACCATTGTGCTAAAGGTCTGACTGTGGTGGTCATTTGTTCTGTTAGCAAAGCGTTTCCAGCTCCCTACCTAAGCTAACATGGTAGGAGCCAACTTCCTATAACTTCTGGTATTGAGTAGGGTTATGTGACTAGTTCTGTCCAGTGAATTGTGAGCACAGGTGCTGTGTCCCTTCCAGGTTAGAGCCTTTATTTGCTGGTGCAAGTTCCCCTAGAACTTCCTTTTACCTGGCACAGTGGGAACATTTGAAATCAAGGCTGCACCATTGGCTTGGATCACTGAGTAATTACTATGAACAGAGCTCCTATGGTGGATACATAATATAAAGGAGAAATAAACCCTGGAGATTTGGGGCTGTTTGTTACTACAGCACAATGTAGCTTATCCTGACTGATGTAAGAGCTGAATCCAAACTTCCCTGCTTAAAAAGTAACAATACAAAATAATGAAAACAATGATAAACATTTATTGAAAAGTTACCATGTGTCAGGTATAGCTCTATAAACTTTATAGGAATGATGTCAATCTCACAAAAATGATATAAGGGAGGTAATATTTTTATTCCCAGTTTAGAGATGCAGAAATTAGGCTCAGGGAGGTCAAGTAAATTGTGCAAAGTCAGCTTGTTTGTGAGAGGTGGAGCCTCATTCTGCCATACTCCAAAATCCACATGATGTTATTTGAGAGAGGGAGCGTGCACGCGAGTGCACAAGTGTGCTCAGGCCTGCCCAGCTCAGGCATAATTACACACAAACAGATTAATCCAACACAGGTTTCTCAGCCTCAGCACTAATGACATTTGAGGCTGAGTACTTCTTTGTCGTGGGGGCTGTCCTGTGCCCTGTGGGATGTTTAGCAGCCTCAGGGCCCTAGCCACTACCAGATCCTGAGAGTACCTCCACCCCAGTTGAACCAAAACTGTCTCCAGGACAGGTGTCAAAACTGCCCCCAACTGAGAACCACTGGTCTGGCAGCTGATTTCACTCATTTGCTGAGGACTTAGCATAGTGCTCGGCTCTAGAGATGGTGATGGAAAATCAGAGGTGGCTGGGCCCTTCAGGGAGCTTATAGCTTTCAGAAAAGAGCCAAATGTTAACCACACAAGCCTGTGAATAATTCCTTGTGGGAAGTGCTACAAAGGAAAAATACAGAGCCTTCAGCTGGGATGAAAGATGTTCTTGGACCTGGCTGCAAAAAGGTAATTCATATTGACTAGATTTTTATCAAGAGAAGATGCTATAGGTCTCCAATGAATGCCAGTAAATTTTGCTGAGCTCGAGTGTGACCAGGCTCTAAATCACCTTAAACTCTTAAGGTTTTTCCAGTTCAAAGGACTCTAATACCAGCTTTAAGAGTGGCAGACAGGTGGAGGGAAAGGTCCTAAGTGTATGCTGCCTCCTTTGGCAACATGGGTACCGGTGTGGGGCTGGCCTCTGTCATCTGAATATACATGAGCTAGACTCTACCATGCCTTTCATCTATCAAGTGGCTGTCAGAAGGACTCAGCGGGTCTGGGGATAATGTACTTGGATGTTTATCAGGCCAAACAGATAAAGCATCCACCGAGACTGAGGCAAGGGAAAAATATATCCCTCTAAAAATAAACCTGATTTTAATTTCAAACTGGGTCAGTTTGGCTTGGGAATTATTGGGGAGGGTGGCTGAGCTGCTCAGGAGATGAAGTGGAACCCTTGCTAATTTAATTTGCATATGCTGCTTAAAATGCGAGAAGCCTGCTGCTTGGAGCCTGGCAGCTCTCTGGGCCTGGCAGTGCCCTTTCCTACCTTTGCAGGCTCTGTCTGAGAGGCTCTGTGGTAGTCATTGTGTCAGAGAGGTGCAGAACTCACCGAGGGGCTTTGGAGAGCCTTCTCCTGGGGGCCGGTTGTCTCGGCCAGGGCAGAAGAAGGGCATGGGGTAGAGGGTGTCACAGGTCAGGTGGTCTCACTTGAGTCCTGCTGTGGCCAAAAGAGCCTGTGTTTCCTGGAGCCCTGAGATAGGAGCCATCTCTGTCCCTGCATGCACTTAACCGTGATGTACATGTGCTCAGGGTGGATGCTCAGGAATTGCCGTGGAACGGCGTGAAATAGAAGTGAAGCTACTGCAGCAGGACTTGAGATCAGTCTTCACTATCTCTGCTTCATCCAGAAGCAGGGAGAAACCACAGAGTCTTTGGAGACCACTCTTTTCCCTTATTCCCTCCTCCTTGATTTTTCCCCATCCACATGTCTGCTGGCTCATCTCATTCACTCTGACACCTGCCTCCTCCTTTCCTTAAGAACTCATCAGCTCTCACCTGGGCACCACTGCAAGGGTGTCTAAGCCAGCAGTTCCCAGATTTGCGGACTTCATGCACTATGAAATAATAATTTTAAAACAAATCGAGGCATGTTTTTATTTTGTCTGGTAAGGAAATGTACTTGGTACTACATCTACTGTGATAAACAGAATGCATTTTTACACCGAAAACATAGAAAGGCAGTCATCTCTGAATAACAAGACATTCTCAAGAAAGTACAGTTGGAAATTTGGAATTCTCACAGACAGGGTCACATGTACAACATACACACACACACACACACACACAGGTTTTACCTTCCTGTTTCTCAATGGCTCGGTGAAAACCCTGCCATGAAGTGCCACCAGTCCAAGGGCCCGCACATGGCCACCACCACCCTACCTTCCCTGACTCTGATTTCTCTTTCATCAGTCCTCTCTATGAAGCCTCAGAAAACATCTTCCTAACAGGCAAATCCTACCATGCCGCTCCACTGCTGAAAACCCTCCAACAGCCCCTCAACCACTACCCTCGGGATAAGGTGAAACACACTTGGAGAAACAAAGAGAAGTGAAATGATGTGCCTGAGTCACACAGCTGGCTCTTGACTGGCATATCGGAAGCACTGGCATGTGTGATATTATTCTTACTCTGAGTGAGGCCCCATGATTAAGTTTAGACTAGCTGCTAAAGACAGGACACTGGTCCTGCTCCCAAATCCATGCTTCGGAGGTGTCACTCTCACAAAGACAGGCCATGGGGAACTCAGCAGAGATGGCAGAGGCAAGCTACAGCAATCTCACTTCACACCCACTGCCCTACTAGGACATGGGATCACCACTCCCCATTTCAAAGAGAGGGTAACATCTCTCATGAAGAATGCTACTCTGACAAAAGGCAGAGAAGGAATGGACAGAGGACAGAAACAGGCTGAGGGTGGAGCCATATGGACATTTTCAAGCTCTGTCCTTGGATAATTGAGGATGGAGGAGCGAGAAGCTGCTGGACAAGTGACCGTCTGCAGCTATTGTTGGTAACTCTGGCCTGGCATAGATCCAACATGGCAGGGGGGACAGCAAAAGAAACATCCACTTTGGCTTCACAGAAGAGCTTTTGAATTCATTTGGCTGGAAGAGTAATTACACCAATTTCCTTCATAGCACTTTGCAGTGTGACTAATGCATTTATACCTCTTTCCCCAAACTAAAACGCCTGACTTTCCTATATTCAGATTTGAAATAAAACTCTGGTTCTGGATGAAATGGAAGTCATACCTCTCAGATTAAACAAAAATGATCCCGAGGTTCTCAGTAGACCAGGCCTTAGCCACAAATATCAGGGGACAAGAGTACTGCCTACTGCTGGCAGGAAACTTCAGCCCAGCCCTCACAGGAAGAGACATAGAATTATCTTATAACATGAGATATACTCTATGGGGAAGCTAATTTGCTTTACTTTTAATTGCAGAGATCCAAGATCACTTCATTTCTAGTTATACAGGGAATGTGCAATATTTTCCAGTGACCCATTAAGGGTATTGATCAATGGCTAATGATAAATAATACAGGATTCTGGCAAAAGAAAGTAACAACAGTATTTAGCCCAAAGTAATTAACCCTTCTACTTCCTTTATATTTTTCCTGATGGATAAATAAACCCTCAAACAAAAATTCTCTCTCTTTTTTTAAAGCTTTTATTTATTTATTTGAGAGAGAGAGCGAGAGAGCATGAGCAGGGGGAGGGGCAGAGGGAGAGGGAGAAGCAAGCTCCCGCTGAGCAGGGAGCCAGCCACGGGGCTGGATCCCAGGACCCTGGGATCATGACCTGAGCCAAAGGCAGATGCTTAACCAACTGAGCCATCCAGGCACCCCTCTCTTTCTTTCTTAATGGCACAGTAAGATCAGAAAAAATATTCATAGGAGAGTTAGTTCCTGCTCTATTCATAGCTCTATCTGGTATTGGTAGTCATGTAGGTGAGTTATGTGGCATTATATAGGTTTTTATAGGCAACTCTGTTTGAAAAATCATTGCTTTGAAGGGGCACATGTACCCCAATGTTTATAACAGCATTATCAACAATAGTCAAATTATGGAAAAAGCCCAAATGTCCACCAACTGATGAATGGATAAAGAAGTTGTGGTATATATATACATGGAATATTACTCAGCAATCAAAAAGAATGAAATCTTGCCACTTGCAATGACGTGGATGGAGCTAGAGTGCATTATGCTAAGTGGAGTAAGTCAGAGAAAAACAAATACCATTATGATTTCACTCATATGTGGAATTTAAGAAACATAATGGATGAACATGGGGGAAGGGGGGAAAAAAAGAAAGGAAAGTAGACCATAAAAGATTCTTAACTATAGAGAACAAACTGAGGGGTGATAGAAGGAGGTGGGCAGGGGATGGGCTAAATGGTGATGGGTATTAAGGAGGGCACTTGTGATGAGCACTGGGTGTTATATGTAAGTGATGAATCACTAAATTCTACACCCGAAACCAATGTTACCTTATATGTTAACTAATTAGAATTTAAATAAAAACTTGAAATTAAAAAAAGTTATTGCTTTAAGATAACATAGGTAAGACCTATTTTGTGGGTGAAAATGTGAAGCACCCAAATTCGCTTACATTGCTGGTAGCAGCATTTATTGGTAAAACCACTTCGGAAAATAGTTTGGCAGTATCTACTAAAGATAAACATCTATATATCTATATCTGTCACAGGATCCAGAATTCCACTCCTGGGTATCTACTAAAAGAAATGAGCACCAACGCCTATCAAATAGCATAAATAAGAGTGTTTGGAACAGTTTGATTCATAGTAGCTCCAAACTGGAAACAACCCAAATGTTCATCAACAGTAGAATGGATACATTTTGGCATATTTACACACTGGAATACTGCATAGCAATGAATGAGAATGAACTACTATTATCTGCAACAATAAAAATACATCTCATAGAAGTGAATTTCAGAAAAAGAGGCAGACAGAAAGTATATACACTTTACAATTTCATTCTTAGGTAGCTCAAAACAGGCAAAACTAATCTGGAAGAACAGTTGCAGCTGATGGGCAATCTGGGGATAGATGTTGATTTTAGAAGCCCAATACCTAGTTTTTCTCTGATTTCACGGTTGTCTCCATAGCAACAGTCACAGACTCTAAAACGGGTAGCCTCTTCAAGAAGAGAGACATTGTCATTCTCAACAGCTGCCTGGGAAAGTGGCACCTGCAGAGACGTGGGGTTTCCTACTATTTTTCCCATTAGAGAAAGGTTTTGTGAGTGATAATACTAACACACCTTTGAATGAGAACACCATGGAGGCCTTTTACAACCATTGTCTTGGGGGACAGGAGTGATACTCATGTGGAAGTGAACATTATTATTTCAGTCCTGGGAGCCTGTGATTTGTCTGGTGGAAACTGGATACAGAAAATGGAAATCATGATAAAGCTTCCCCCCCAAATACTGAGTTTGCTTTAGTGGAACTAAAATGAGAACATTCTGACTGCTGATCCTGTTCTTCTTCTGTAAGTTCAGGAAGAGGGATAGGTTTTAAGAAATAGCATAAATTCAATTTCTGTTCAGCTCATGCTTGCTTAGCTCTTATCAAATTATAAATGGCCATCTACACACTGTGTCCTTTGATTCCATAATAACCCCACAAGACCAACAGAGCACATTTTACTGGTTTTATTTTGCAGGTGGGGAAACTGAGTCTTAGCAAGGTGAAGTCACTGCTCAAGGTCACACAACTAGTAAGTGATCGGGGCTGGAATTCAAACCCAGAAGGGTCTGTGTGCAACATTTTTTTTTTTTCCATCATACTGCCTGTTTCCATCAGGCATGGATTGGACTCTTCTAAGATTTGTGCAGGGAGGGAGATGTTAGACGCTCCTTATTACCTTTAACAATCTGTTTTGAACTTAATTAGGGAAGTCTTTCTAAAATCTAACACTCATCTCACTTTTTCCTTAAATAAATTCATTTACATTCTTTGGAAGATACGAAGAGCCACATCTCAGCTTTCTCTTTTCCTGCTGTATCCTCATCCCTTTAACGATAATTATTACCAAAGATCTTCAATAGCCCCCTCAACTATGGCTTTAAAAACTAGAGTTTGAGCTGAAGAAGATGGTGGACCCAGTGTCATTTCATATCCAAATTCAAAGATTCTCTCAGTGATAATAACTTGAGTAAATGGCTGAGTTTTCTCATTCTGGAGGATGCTTGGGCAAGCTTGACTGTATTGAGACATGACACACTCAATAATTCTCAGGTAACCTCTTCAACCAAGGGAAGAAGAAAGTGAAAAAAATTCCCTGCCTTGTATTCCCCTTTCTCTTGGAAATAAATATTATCAATTTGACTTGGGCGCTGGGAAGGCACTATAAAGAAATGTATGTGTGTTTTTAAAATGTTAAGCAACTTCATGTACCCACTAGAGTGCATACATGCTTGAAATCTGTAATCAAATCTGGAATCCCTCCAAAGACCTGCTTGTTAGCTTCTCCTAGCTTCTCCCAGCTTCATTTCTCACCCCTGAAATGGTGATATTAATGGTATTCATCTGCGTGATATAATACATACTAATAACAATCCCAAGCATAAATGTTAGTCATTTTTATTATTGCTTGCTTTTGTAATTAACCCCTTGGCCTTAGCATCTGGGACGCAGAAACACTAGGTGTATCTAGACTTGTCTCAAGTGGAGTGGTCAAAGCATCCTGAAATATTCACCTGATTCTAGTGCAGGAGCCTGTTTTCTTATTAACCAATGGTGTGGAGCTTGGTGCTGTCTCTGAAAGGCTGGAAACATTCTATTTATTTCTCTGAGCAAGATCAGCCCATGATGGAGTGACTGCAGGCACGCTTGCAAATGCTCTAGGAATGGTGGGATTCATGAAGTAAATTGTCAGGGAATAGAAGGATGGAACGAGTTTGCAAACACATCTCTATCATGCCTCAAACTTAAACCTCAAAGGTACAGAGCAGGTTACAGGAGAGATAACTTGCTCATTCATCCCAATAGTGAGAGGAAGTGATTTGCACACCAGTCAGATTGATTTATAAAGTAAGGTGCTTAGTCTTTAATTCAGAGAGACCTTGGATCAAACCTCAGTTCTACAACACACTAGTTGTGTGATTCTAGACAAATCACTTAAGCATTCTGTGTCTCAGTTTCATAGTCTCTAAAATGAAAAGAAGTACTTTCTTCATTGGGTTGTTGTGCGAGAATTAAATGATCTGACACATAATAAGCGCAACTGAAATTGTAGTTATTACAACAGTGTTATTCTTGTTGTTGTTCTTGTTTTTTTTTTTTCCCCAAAAGTACTGGGCAACCTTATATATTCTGCCTTAACACTTTTTCATTCTGTGTCAACAGGGGAGAAACCTCTTTAGCACCTGTCATGGTTCTTAATGCTGCTAACCAAGTATTTCTAGTTCTCTCTGCGGGGCCCATGGTAAGGCTACACTTCCTGGTCTCCCTGTGGTTGGTGAGTCCAGTTCTGACCAATGGGTTATGAGAGAAAGTGATATAAAGTCTCTGGGATAAAGCATTTAAATGCTGGTTCTAGACTTACCAGAATACTCTATTCCCTCTTACATGGCAATTCATGAAATGTTGGAAATGTTGGTTGTTCCATCAGTCTGAATCTCTGAGTAACTGAAGTCTAGAATCCTTCTGTCACCCCACAATGGTCACATTGCATGTGCTTATTTTAGTTACTGAGATGTTGGGTTTGTTGCTATATCCTATCTAGCCAATCCTGACCATACCACATCCCTGAGTCCCTCCTCACCATCTTAAACCCCCTTACCCCCAGATCCCACTCCCTGTCATCAGAGAATGTGTCCATAATGCCTATGCACACACCACAGGGACCATGCTCATTTCTCACTATGCTTGGTTACCTGGGACACTGAGCTACATTAACACCAAGTCCTGCCTGCAGTCCACCTCTGGAAAGGGTACCCTGGGGCACAAACCTGAAGTCCAGATACTGCAGGAAAAACAAGCCTTCTTTTTCCTGAAGATCCCTCTTTCTGTTCTTCCCTTGCAGGATGCCACTGAGTTATAACTTTCCTGATATCTTCTGGCAAAATTACACAAAAATCCATATACTAGTTAAACATACCAGTTTAAGAACTTGGAAAAGAAGGAGTATTTGATGTAAGTATGGGATGTCCATTTGGATCCAGGCTTCTGACAGTCTTGACAGTCTAATACCTTGGGGCAAGGCCTGAGTTGAAATTCTAATAAGCCTCCTTCAAAAAGATTGATTACCATATTTGATAGAAGTTTAAAAATGACGTGTCCAAGGTAACATGAGTAGGGGTAAAACTGAGACCAGAAACCAGATCTCCTGCTCACTCTCAAATCTTTAGTCTTTTTTGTATATATTGGGGGAGGGGCAGAAAGAGGGCCCGGTGAGTGGTAGTGAATAGACTCATGGTAGAATTAGCTTGGCCTTCAAAGTCTGGTTGCTCTGAGTTTTTAATTTTTTTTTTAAAGATTTTATTTATTCATTTGACAGAGATAGACACAGCGAGAGAGGGAACACAAGCAGGGTGAGTGGGAGAGGCAGAAGCAGGCTTCCCGCTGAGCAGGGAGCCCGATGCGGGGCTCGATCCCAGGACTCTGAGATCATGACCTGAGCCAAAGGCAGATGCTTAACGACTGAGCCACCCAGGCGCCCCCTGAGTTTTTAATTTTTAACTTATTTGCCCTTCAGTCTCCTGTATAAAAGTTGCAATGAGAATTGGGAGGAACACGTGCAAAATTTTTAATACAAAGCCTGGTATTTAGTTATTACTTAACAAATAGTGGCTATTATAGCACTGGAAAACGCAGCCCTTAATGCTGGGATGGGGGGCAGAGCAGGGAAGGGAGGTGACAAAAACCAAGCACAAATATCACTATCATTTGTATGACAATGCCTCAATATTGTCTTATCTCCCCCATTTAGGTAATCAAGCCTTGT
The DNA here is from genome assembly GCF_004348235.1 of Phoca vitulina. Classification (NCBI taxonomy): domain Eukaryota; kingdom Metazoa; phylum Chordata; class Mammalia; order Carnivora; family Phocidae; genus Phoca; species Phoca vitulina. The sequence goes on from NW_022589716.1 coordinate 19,415,918, forward strand.
CATTGCAGTTTAGTAATAACTTGCACCACAAAGTTGATTTGCTTTGCTCTCAGATCTCAGCCCAATAAAGAACCCCCTACCCTGAGACCAGCCCTGTTCTGATTCTAATCCTCTAAAAGCTATTACAAGCATAATGACTCAAACTGGCACTAATTTTACAAGGCAAATGAATTCCAGTGGGATGTACCAGTATAATTTATTCAATGCATATTGAATCCATGAGAGGAGTGAACAGGACAGGCTGGGTTCCTGCCCTCATGGAGCCTGCTTTCTAGTGGAGGAGACCGAAAACAAGCAAATAAAATAATGATGGATGGTAATTTGTGCTTGAAATGAAACAAATAAGGTGCTGGGTTAAAAGAATGTCTTAGGGATAATGCTATAATATTCAGTGAAGGCCCCATGGAGGTGGTGGTATTTAAGCTGAAAGATGAGGATGAGAAGGATGTGGAGAAAGTGCATTTTAGGGGAAAGAACAATCTAGGAAGAGTAAAGAACAAGCATATCATATCTTTCATAGACATTGCCTCATTTTGGACTTGCAGGTAGCTTTGTGGAGTAGGTGTTGGTGGTAGGCAGCTTCTGACATGGCCCCCAGTGATCCCTACCTTGGAATTTATACCCTTGTGTAATCTGTCCCCCTTTAGTCAGGTCTGGACCTAGTGCCTTGATCCTAACAAATCAAATACAGCAGAGCCATGGTATGTCACTTCCATGACTAAATGACAAAAGATTATGACTCCTATCTTCTTAGCAGACTCTCTCTCTCTTGCTGGTGCAAGCTGCCATGTTGGAAAGAACCACATGGCAAGAAAATGAAGGCTCAGTCCAACAGCCCACAAGGAACTGAATCCTTCCAACAACCACTGAGAGAGTCTGGAAGCAGATCCAGCCCTAGTTGGGAGGATGGTGGCTCCAGCCAGTATCTTGACTGTAGCCTTTGAGAGACCCTGGAACAGAGGAACCAGCTAAGCTATGCCATTTCCTGACTTTCAGGAACTAAGAGATACTATATGTGTGTTGTTTCAAGCCACAGTTTTGGGTGGTGTGTTATGCAGCAATAGATAATACAGCATTCACTCATTCTCTTTTGAGATATCCTGCAGGGCAAACAGTGGCCTAGGTGCTAAGGAAACAAAGATGTACTTCACAGTCCCCAGATGCTCACAGTTTCATAGAGGGAGACAATGTGCATGGTACTAAAGAATAGGACAACTGTGCTCTCTGTTGTTCCAGTAGTCACAATGTCCTGTAGAAGCCATAGAGAAGGGAGAAGGGACACAACAACTCTTCCTGGCAGAGTCGGGGAAGGCAGGAAGTGAGGAAATGGGTCTCAGGGAATGTAAGAAATTGGCCACGTCATACAGCTCATCTAATTCCTTCTGCTGTGTTCACACATGATGGAGGACATGTGTTTATTTCTAGTGTAAGACTGTCTATTTTAGGGGCACCTGGATGGCTCAGTCGTTAAGCATCTGCCTTTGGCTCAGGTCATGATCCCAGGGTCCTGAGATCGAGCCCCGCATTGGGCTCCCTGCTCATTGGGAAGCCTGCTTCTCCCACTCCCCCTGCTTGTGTTCCCTCTCTCGCTGTGTCTCTCTCTGTCAAATGAATAAACAAAATCTTTTTTAGAAAAAAGAGACTGTCTTTTTTAGCCTACAATTCTCAGAATCTACTCTCTTATGTTTCTTAATAATCTAAAACCAAATATATGGTGAAATGAATTCTTTATTGCAAATGTAAAATAGGCAATGGGTTAATCAGGTTTTGGTGATAAAAATTAAAGTTACACTTCCAATTAACTTTCATAAAACAAAAATTAGACCACTTTAATCTAACTCATTACTCTGCATGCATTTCCACACAGTTGGGGGTCACGCATCTCTACACAAACAGAGATGCTGGTGTTGGACAGAAAATGATGGAAACCATGCTTCATGATGGAATTTAATTAGCAACATAGATTAGTTACATAGAAATGTAACAAAGGCAATGATGCCAGAAGAGCATCCATGGATGCTTCAGAATTTCAGAAAACTTGCCTGAGAGATAAGCCTAAGGTTTTTATTTTTGGTCTGATAATTTGCTAAACCTGCAAACCTAGAAGGAGCCTAATTAAAGTTAATGAGAAATAATCTCCATTTAAAAAGTCTTATTAATTTGTTATTTTTGTACAGAGCTCTTTTCTCCTGAGTTCATATCATATATTACATTCAAAACTCGAATCTGAAAAGCTCTTATTTATAAGATTTTTTTCTTTCTCTTTTCTTTTTTAAAATTTTTTGCCCCCTTTATTTTGTGAGGCATAATATTTATTTTGAAGCGTATTTTATGAGGCATACATTTTTTAAAGTGCAAATTTTTAGGGCATAGCTTGATTAATTTTACATATGTGCACCATGTAAACACCACCCAACTCAACTCAAGATAAAGAACAATGCTGTCTAAAAGAACTTGTGTGATGATGGAAACGTTCTGTCTGTACTGTCCATTTCGACAGCCACAAGCCTTATCATATATGGCTGATGAACACTTGAAATGTGGCTAGTGCAACTGAGGAACTGAATTTTAAGTTTATTTAATGAGGCTATTGGCTACTATTTTGGATATTATAGACATAGAACACTTCGAGCATTTGAGTACCTTTAGGCCAATACCTACCCAGTGTATTCCATGTGTACTCCTCCATTCTACTGAGGCCCAGCCTGGAGGAGTTAACAACTCCATGAGGCCTGTTTTTCTCTTGGAAGATCACCAAAATACAAGACATCAAAAGCACATATACAAGCACATATCAAGTCCTCTACTTTTCAAGTCTGCTAACTGCCTAATGACAAAGTAAATGTGATGGCTAGGTCCAAAGTCAAGATGTGGATAAGTTTACTTAAGACCCATAAACCATTTTATGATACAATTTCTTCTCTACTCTGGTCTGTTGCTAGGCACAAAAGGATAGTAGACATCTCAGATAATCTCTCTTCATTTAGCCTCAATTGTCTCCTTATCATTCAAACTCAGCTCAACCAGTACTTCAGTCTATGAAGTAGCTACTAACCAATCAAATTCCATTGTTATCTAGATTGCCAACATTCTCTAGTTGTTGACATTTACACCTATATGACACCACTCCATCGCCCTCATCACCATTATCATTAGCTGTCGTGACCAACTCAGGCTGCTATTTGCTGAATCTCTAGCATGTGACAGGCTCTTATTCTACCTGGTAGCTATTAGTATGTCTGTTTTACAGGGAAGTTAATGAACTTCCTAAAGGTTACAAAGATAATAAGAAACTGAGCCTGGACTGATAGCTAGATGTGCCTATAAACACAGTATCTCTATCATATCATGCTGCCCCCATATATTACAACAGACTACTGTGTCACATATTGACTTTGCCCTGTGGATGGATTTTGCTTACATATTAGTTTTGTTCCTCCAAATTACACTGTATACTTCTGGAAGGCAAGGACTTTGTGTTACACTTCTTCAGGTTTTTCCTTAGCATGCTTTGATTAATTGTTTGATTTCAAGAACTGATCCCAGAAAACCAGCCCAATCTTAAACATCATTATTCATCGGAATGGAACTTTGCCAAGACACAGGAATTGGATTAATCAATGATAGCCAATAATAACTAGCACCAACTATATTAGGTGGGTATTATTATTCTCATTATATATATATTTTTCATATATATATATTTTTCATATATATATATGAAAAGTGAGGCTCAGAGAGGTTAACTGACTGGCTCATGAACACAAAGTAAGTAGCAGAGACAGAATGCAAACCCAAATCTCTGTAATTTTAGAGTCCTATTTTTCAGTCACTAGCGCTCAATGTTTAATTTCTGCACAATACCGGCGTTAAGTTATAACTATGCTGAAGGCTTTAGCTATGAAATTCTATAAAGATCAACCCTTGGTAAACCCTTAATCATGGACCAAGTCTTGACTCTAGTGGCAATAATAATAAATGATAATGCTATTTTAAATTTTTTAAAAATGCATATATACCAAGCATGGTGCTAAGTGATTTATTCATTACCTTATCACAACCTCATAATAAATACAGTAAAGCATATTCTGCTATTATTCCCATTTTACAGACAAGCACACTGTAGGGAAGTTAAGTGACTTGTCCAAGATTTTGAGTGGTAAGGTAAATTCAATTTTAAATTTTTTTATTTATTAAAATGTACTTTAATTTATAAAATCAACCAATCAAAATAGAAAACAAAAAGAGCGTAATGAGTCTAGGAGATTAAGATTCTGACAGCACATACTTGCCTTCTGTGTTACATGACTGTCTTCAGTCCCAACATTGTAAACAACCATCACTCCCCACCGTTCACAGAATGGATGGACTAAGTTTTATGTTAAAACTTTCTGGGTTGAAAAGGTAACATCTTATATCCATTGGGCAACTTTTGGGAAAGTAAAGAATTCTTTCTGTTATGATATGATATATTATTTAACCTCAGGGGTTGACATACTGCAGCCTTTGGGTGAAATCCACCCGCTGCCTGCTTTTGTAAATAAAGTTTTATTGGAACACAGACAACGATGCCCATTCTTTTGCATATTTCTGTGGCTGCTTTTGCTACAGTGACAGAATTAAATAACTGTGGCACAGGCTGCAGGGTCCACAAAGTCTAAAATATTTACCAAACCCTGGTTTAATTCTTCGTTTAAAACCTTTGTCATTTGAATGTTCATGCATGCTTTTGTGGGTGTTCTTTTTCCAAAGAACAGCTTTGTTTTAATTCTAGGGTCCCTGGGCCCTGACAAGAAGGTACTTATGCTGTGAAACACAAGGCAGTCACTTTTCTAAGCCATCCAATTGGCTCGATTGTACAATAAAGGGCAGGATGAGAAAAACAAGCATTTCCTGTCCTTAACCATCCTCTGAACACTGTGGGGCTTTAACCAGGTTTTCAAAAATTAAATCAGGAAACACTTGTATTGATATGACTGAACCTAAATGAGCGAAGCAAACATAAACCTAATCCATCTCCATTGAATAAAGACACACCCACTGAACTCATAATTAGCAATACACAGAATCAAGTCCTCAGCTGACCTTTCTTTTTTCTCTAACAACTTTTAGGGGGGAAAAAAGAGCAGGCTATACAAAAAGTCACTACTAAAAGATTTAATAAAATACATGCATAATTATCTTTCTAGAGTATGGACAGGATCAAAGACTTCTACTTATTCTCCGGAACCTTCTATATCAATGGAAAATCACAACTATTTTCAGCAATTGAGTTAAAAAGCTTATTTTGGGATCATACAACCTTGAGAGTTCAAATCCAGATTTTGCTGCCGACTGCCTGTTTGACCTTGGAAAGCTGTTTTAACTTCTCTCTTTTTTAGGCTCCTTATTAAAATGTGGGTAAAAATATCTAGTTTACAGGCTTATACTGAGGATTAAATATGATAATATATGTAAAGCGCTAGGCTTAGTGCCTGGCACATAGTAAATGTTTCATATTTGGTAGGCATTAATACTGCTCAAACTGGAGGTCAGAAGATAGATCATTTTCTGACACAGAATCATTCACTAGCTGGGCAGGAAGGAGAACTAAGGTATTTTATGCATATTTTCAGAAAGGATTAAAACCCAAAAGGGTTAACAAACTTGAATCCATGCACTATACTCTATTACCCATGTTTCTGCTAACTGTAGGTCTGAATCACCAAAGAAGCAAAGGATACACATTGGAGGAAGGTAAATTCAGATCATTACCATGGGGAGTCTGGGTTGGTGAAATATGGCAGAAGGCTTGTAAAATATCTTTATTTGCAAAGCTGTGTTAGATGGTTTATAACAGCTTCCACCATTCAGTGAAAAGTGGCAAAAGTAGAAAATACTCTCTCATCTTTTCTTAAGATTTTTTTATTTATTTGAGAGAAAGAGAGAGCAGGAGAGGGGGAGAGGGAGAGGAAGAGGAAGAGAATCTCAAGCAGACCCCCGTGGAGCGTGGAGCCCAATGCAAGGCTCCATCCCATGACCCTGAGATCATGACCTGAGCCAAAACCAAGAGTCAGACGCTCAACTGACTGAGCCACCCGGGTGCCCTGAAAATACTATTTCTGTACGTCTTTTTCTGAGAGTACACCTCTTTAACACCTCTGATTACAGCTTTGTGGTTCAAAGCTTATGAGAAGAGTTTGAATAAAAGAGCATATTTATGATTCCATTTTGGCAACTAAAGGAAAAGATTGCTGAAATGTCTAGAGCAGTTTTGAAGGCTGCCTTCATACCTACTTCCCTGTTATTCAGATGTAAGATAGTCACTCTCAATTTCAACTTTCCATAGCAGTTAGTCTCTCAATAACAGTAGGTGCTGGCAGATAGAAATATCTGCCATGAGTTCTAGGAAGAACTGACAGAGGAGTAAGAATTTTCTGATGACCCCATCATGACAAATCATTGCTCTGGGAAAATTGTTGCTCTGGGAAATTAAATATTGGCATCTGTCTTTGTGCCCCTTCTATCTTTAATGCCCTCTCATTTTGCCCCTACTAACAGAGTAGAGCATGTTCATGTGGTATACACATCTTGACCTTTTTCCATATCCCAAGAATGCGAAATTAAAGTATGATTGCCAAGCAAATCCACTGAAAACCAGCAGCCCATCAAATAGCTAATGATGGTTGGAAGCAGCATGTAACTCTGGAAAGACAAGATTTAAAATATGCACCTCTTCCTTCAACCCTGTGATGGGAGAGACAGGTTGAGTATGAACAGAGAGCAAGTTCGTGGCTGGAGATGTACTGTGAAGCTCAGGTGAAATCCCCACTATAAAATACGAGTATTAGTGAACTAGTATTAGTGGATTCAGATCTCAGATTGCAATGCCTGTTCCATTGCTGCAGTTGGACTAACCAGAAAAAAAGACCAAGGACATACCTTTATAGAATGTGGGCATTTAAGCACCAGAAGGCCATAAGTGCCTTGGCATCTGCAATAAGTTATTTAGTTAATATTTAGTTGAACATCTATTTTGTGTCAAGCATTGTGACAAGTGTTGACCCTCTAGTGGGGAATAAGATGGACACAGTCCTTGCTCTTGAAGAGATAGTCTGATAGTCAATAAAAGAATGAATAAGTATGCAAGCTAATTTCAGATTGTATGAAGTTCTATGATGGTAATAAACAAGGCACTGTTACAAAAAAAAAAAAAAAACCAAAAAAAACAAAGCAAGGAAAAGTCTATTTTAGGCAGAATGATGAGGGAAAGCCTCTTAAAGAAAAGCTTACTTTTAAATTGATACTTGAAGGAGTCCCTCATATGAAGAACCCTGGGATGGGGGAAGTACACTTGTGGCAGAAACCCTAGGATGACCACCCAGTGAGTCACATCCTGTTATAGTCTCTTCCCCTTGAGTGTGGGTAGAACCTGTGACTGTCTTCTAATCAATAGCATATAACAAGAGTGAAGAGATTTTGCAGATGTAATTAGAGTTGTTAATCAACTGACCTTAAAAGAAAAGAGTGATTATCCTGGGTGGACCTGAATTACTCAGATGATCTTTTTATTTTTTTTATAGGAGATTTTATTTCATTAACTTGTTTATTTAAAGTAATCTCTAAGTTTATTTAAAGTAACCCAACATGGGGCTCAAACTCATGACCCCGAGATCAAGAGTCATGCTCCACTGACTGAGCCAGTCAAGCATTCCCCCCAGATAATCCTTTTAAAAGAGGGTCTAGGGGTGCCTGGGTGGCCCTTCGGTAAGTGTCTGCCTTCAGCTCAGGTCATGATCCTGGGACCCTGGGACCAAGCCCTACATTGGGCTCCCTGCTCAGCAGGGAGTCAGCTTCTCCCTCTCCTTCTGCCCCTCCCCACCCCTCTTGCACTCTCTCTCTCTCTGTCTCAAATAAATAAATAAAATCTTTAAAAGACGGTCTAGAAATCTGAGACTTGAAGCACCAGAGACTTCCTGTCTCTGTGTTGCTGACTTTGAGGAATCCTACAATTGCAAGGATATGAGTTGTGCCAACAACATGAGGGATCTTGGAAGCAGATCCTTACCTGTTGAGCCTACAGATGAGAACAAGACCAGTCAGAACCATAATTCAAGCTTCTGAGTCCCTAGCAAACAACCCAGCTAAGTCGTGCCTGGACTTTTGACCTACAGCAACTGTGAGATAATAAATGGGTATTCTCTTTAGCCACAACATTTGTGGTAATTTGTTACATAGCAATGCACTAGAAGCAGATACAATACTCTAAGTAGGATAACACCTATAAAGTCATTGGGAGGTGTGTTTAGTGAGTGAGGAGGAAGATATAGTCAGGAGCCTGGAGCCATTCTATGACAAATAGGAAAGTTTAGGATTTATCCCCAGCATCTGACATGCCATGTCTAGTGCACAGTAGGTGCTTCAAACATCTGTTGAATGAATGAAGAATGAATGAATGGATAGATGATGAAAGTATGTTGCTAAGTAACAGTTTTAAGTACTAGACTGCCATTGCCACCCCCGCCCCCTCAGATTTCAAAGCATTTCTTCAATAGATATTTCCTGAAAGACCATTATGTACAAAGAACCATACTGGTGTTAGAAAACCAAGAAACAGATTGAGAAACAGAGCCTGGCCCAAGAAGCAAATACTCAGCTAACAAATCTACTTGAAACTTCTGGATTAGGAAAAAGCTATGTACTTATACAGAGATTAAAGACTCCATAATGAGGTATGGATAAAACCCAGTAATCTGGGTCACAGCTGAAAGCTTGATAATTTGAGGTTTCTCTGCAGTGTCTAATAAACTATCTGAAAACCTATCAAGTGCTAATCAGTCTAAGAGAAATGACTCTGTAATAAGATAACCACATCATCAAAGGCCATATTGATGACGGTTTGGAGGAAAGGAAATGAAATGTTAAGAAAATCAGTAGTTTAGCAATGATGGGGAATTCAATATTGAAAATGCAAAGGTATTTATAGATTGGGAAATTATATTCCATGTGTTTCCAATCAACCCTTCCAGATTATGTGAAAAAATCTCCAAAAATGTAGAGAAGATAAATGAAGAGAGCACTGTCATCTTCTGTTAGTTGGAGCGTACATGCTATCCCTGCTGGCCATGAGGCACATGTAATGGCTAAGGGGATGCTAAAGTCATACTGCTGATACTTCCAGGAGCTATGGGTGTCCTCAGTAATAGCACAACCAGAAATACCTTCCTGCAAAAGCAAAATTGAAACGTGAAGAAACTACTGGCTTCCTTAACTCATATTCCCCATACCCGCTTAAAAATTAGCTGGGTTCCTCAGGAAGAGTTTATTTGTATTTAAAAATATATGAACATACAGACCTCCCTCCTTTTATTTATTTTCTTTCTTTCTTTTTTTTTATTATGTTATTTTAATCACCATACATTACATCATTAGTTTTTGATGTAGTGTTCCATGATTCATTGTTTGCGTATAACACCCTAAAATTTGTATGGAACCAGAAAAGACCCCGAATAGCCAGAGGAATGTTGAAAAAGAAAGGCAAAGCTGGTGGCATCACAATTCTGGACTTCAAACTCTATTACAAAGCTGTCATCATCAAGACAGTATGGTACTGGCACAAAAACAGACACATAGATCATTGGAACAGAATAGAGAGCCCAGAAATGGACCCTCAACTCTATGGTCAACTAATCTTTGACAAAGCAGGAAAGAATGTCCAATGGAAAAAAGACAGTCTCTTCAACAAATGGTGTTGGGAAAATTGGACAGCCACATGCAGAAGAATGAAACTGGACCATTTCCTTACACCACACACAAAAATAGACTCCAAATGGTTGAAAGACCTAAATCTGAGACAGGAGTCCATCAAAATCCTAAAGGAGAACACAGGCAGCAACCTCTTCAACCTCAGCCACAGCAACTTCTTCCTAGAAACATCTCCAAAGGCAAGGGAAGCAAGGGCAAAAATGAACTATTGGGACCTCATCAAGATAAAAAGCTTTTGCACAGCAAAAGAAACAGTCAACAAAACCAAAAGACAACTGACAGAATGGGAGAAGATATTTGCAAATGACATATCAGATAAAGGGCTAGTATCCAAAATCTATAAAGAACTTCTTAAACTCAACACCCAAAGAACAAATGATCCAATCAAGAAATGGGCAGAAAACATGAACAGACATTTTTCCAAAGAAGACATCCAGATGGCCAACAGACACATGAAAAAGTGCTCAACATCGCTTGCCATCAGGGAAATCCAAATCAAAACCTCAATGAGATACCACCTCACCCCAGTCAGAATGGCTAAAATTAACAAGTCAGGAAATGACAGATGTTGGCGAGGGTGTGGAGAAAGGGGAACCCTCCTACCCTGTTGGTGGGAATGCAAGCTGGTGCAGCCACTCTGGAAAACAGTATGGAGGTTCCTCAAAAAGTTGAAAATAGAGCTACCATACGACCCAGCAATTGCACTACTGGGTATTTACCCCAAAGATACAAATGTAGGGATCCGAAGGGGTACGTGCACCCCGATGTTTATAGCAGCAATGTCCACAATAGCCAAACTATGGAAAGAGCCAAGATGTCCATCAACAGATGAATGGATAAAGAAGATGTGGTATACACACACACACACACACACACACACACACACACACACACACACACACACAATGGTATATTATGCAGCCATCAAAAGGAATGAAATCTTGCCATTTGCAATGACGTGGCTGGAACTGGAGGGTATTATGCTGAGCGAAATAAGTCAATCAGAGAAAGACATGTATCATATGACCTCACTGATATGAGGAATTCTTAATCTCAGGAAACAAACTGAGGGTTGCTGGAGAGGTGGGGGGTGGGAGGGATAGGGTGGCTGGGTGAATAGACATTGGCTAGGGTATGCGCTATGGTGAATGCTGTGAATTGTGTAAGACTGTTGAATCACAGACCTGTACCTCTGAAACAAATAATACATTATATGTTAAAAAAAAAAAGACGAAGATAGTAGGAAGGGAAAAATGAAGGGAGGGAAATTGGAGGGGGAGACGAACCATGAGAGACTATGGACTCTGAGAAACAAACTGAGGGTTCTAGAGGGGTGGGGGGATGGATTAGCCTGGTGACTGCTTTTCTCTGGGGGCTCTCTGAGGAATGGGGCCCCAAGTTCTCAGCTCCTCTGGGGCGGAGATTGGGAAGCTGCCATTTTCACTCTCGTCCTCCAAAGCTGTATGGAAAGCTTGCAGGGAACAAAAGCTCCTGAGAGCAAACCCGAGCAGATTACTTAGCCCAGCCCCGGCAAGGGCGGGGCAATTCCGCCTCCAGCAAAGACATTTGAGAACCACAGCAACAGGCCCGTCCCCCAGAAGGTCAGCAAGAACAGCCAGCCAAGACCAAGTTTACCAATCAATGAGAACGGCAGAACGCCAGCACTAGGGGAATACAGCACATAGAATTCATGGTTTTCCCCCTGATTCTTTAGTCTTTCGAAGTTAATTTTTTTTTTTAACCTCCCTCCTTTTAAAACACACCTCAGAGGTGTTTTTTCAGGGAAAATGCTCACATGTTTTAGAATGAAGCAATTAAGGATAACTCATACAGTTAAGCAGAGGGGTGGGTAGGAAGTTGCAGACATCTGGTACAACTGGGCAGCAAATCAACTCCAGATTTGGAGGCCACTGAAGAGAAAGGGGGAGAACTGGTGCTTTACATTTTTAAATACCACATTACCACCACTACCACCACCACCACCACCACCACCACCACCATCTTGGCATTTTATGAAGATAGAAAGCAGGTCTAAGTCTCATTTCTCATAAGATGCAGCCCAGTCTCAAAGATGTTACTCTACTTTTTTAAAGTTGGGTTTAGAATTCAACTCAAATGCTCAAATGGTGACATAATTGACTGCTTCCTCTTAAGAGTCTAGGATAATAAAAACAATACATATTTTTAATTATTTTACATTGATTATTATGTTGACTATGAGCAAACTCTTCCATGAGATAGAGTCATGTATTCTCAAACAAAATAGACTTAAAAAATTCATGCACAAATATGGAAACATTTGTTAAGCCTCTTTGTGTGTGTGTGTGTTTAGTGTTTTGATAGACATGGTTCATGTTACAACAGACAACTGATACGTAACTGATATAACCACTCTTTGATAAACGTGATTTCTCATTTGAGATGAAAACTGCACTTACTGGCAGAACCTCATAAAGAGAGATCACGGGAACCTTCAGAAAACAGTACCAGAAATCAGATTCTAGCTTCCACTAGGATGTGATATGCATAAGAAGAAAACACTGTGAGCATTTCTGATTTTGGAAGCATCTAGGAATTGCTTTGTCTCATAAGGATAAGAAGGTCCAGAAAATACAAAACAAAACAAGAAACAACTGAAGCAGAGCATGGTACGAAACAAAGCCATAGCATTTTCACTTCTATATCTTTGCTCCTGTGAGTTGACAGTTTGGCAGAGCTGAGTGTAATCTGTGAGAAAGTGAGTGAGTGAATCTATAATTTCTGAAACCTGATTGCAGGGCGTGGGAAGTGGACACTTCATGTGAAAGCTGTTCTGGTCAGTCTGAGGCTATTTGCAGGGATGGCGTCAGAGAGCTCCATGCCTCCAGCCTCAGCATATCAGGGCACTGGTGGCCCCAGCCATGCCTCCCACATCACCGGTGGTGTGAGATGACATAAGAGGGCCAACTGATGAGGAGCTTCTATTTTAAGGGTTATGTTTCGCTTCAACACATATTGTTAAAAAAAAAAAAACTAGAACATAAAAGCTGTGATTTTGAATATATTACTTCTAAAGATAAGGATAGGTTAAAAAGTGAGTTAAGAATTGGTTTAATTAGAAATATTAAGTAATCATACAGGTAGTCCTTGGAAATGGCAAAAATCATGAAGGCAGTATATTAACGGCTGAAGTCTAGAAAACAATGCAGAAGATAATTTTCTCCCTATCCTACGGTTTTAATAGCTTCTTTGTTGAGATTTTTGTTCATTGTTTCTATTGACAAAATACCTATATGCTTAGGGCAGAAAATTTAGAAACACAGAGGAGCACAAATGAAAACCTTAAAATCAACCAATGCTAGCTCTAAAGATAAACATGGTTAAGATTTTGCTTTTTGCCCATCAAGTACTTTTTCCATAAAAATGAGAGTATGCCTTCATATTGCTTCATTGCTTGATTTTCCACTTAGCAATATCTCGTGTACATTTTCCCATGTGGTAAGATTTCTTCTTCAGCAACTGTTTTATCGGCTGAAGAGTATTCTCTCAAACGGTCAAACCAAAATCTAATGAATTAATCTCTTACTATTGGGAATTACAGTTGTTTCTATTTTTCCACTGTCATATGGAATGCTGCAGTGAACATCTTTGGGCTTCATACTCTTGTACACATCTCCTAGTATTTACTCACAACAAATTGCTAGAGGTAAAGCTGCTAGGTTAAAAGGTTTGCCTATTATAAAGTTGTTATCCTATAAATTAACAGATTACTCAACAGAAAGTTTACAGTAACAAATTATTCTAACAGTAAGTTATGAGAATATCCATTTCTGTAACATCTGGCAATGTATTATCAATTACCAATGTTAACTTAAAACAATGCTTTCATTGCTCACTAATACACTTATATAACTCAGATTACTGAACACATGGAACTTAAAAATCATCATGTGTTTAGAATTAATTTGTATTTCTTCTTTTGTGAATTACCTGCATATGCTCTTTGTCCTAATTTCTACTGATGTGAGCCGTGAAGCAATAGGCAAGCTTAGTGTCTGTAAAGGAGTGTGGAACATAATATTACATGTCTTAAGTAATCCTGTCCCAAGAAGTACTTTCTTTACATTTCCTATAATTTTCTTTTAGCTATGGGGACAATTATTATTCTTGGGTGAGAGGACATTATTCTTTTATAACGTAAAAGAATTTTAATCTAAAATGGAACTGGAGGATATAAAATGGTTAAGTCTCACACACCTATGCTTAGGAAAACAAAACTCAAGGACTGGGAGAATGATTTCTTGTAAATTCCCGATTTACAGAAAATTGATAATCTTGGAATTTTCTTCAATGATAGGGAGTTGGTCAGGGGTTGCTTCATATCAACCTTGGGAAGTTTTGCTTACAGTTTCCAGAGGCATGAAAAAGACATGACCCAGGGCAGGTTGGTCTCACAAAATAAGCTGAATTGAGCTCTGTATGACTGGACTGGTTTTGTCTGCTTGAGAAATTTTCAAAGTTGATCTCCTTTTGTTTTTAATTTTAACAGGCTCTAACTAGACACTCCCCTTTTTACGTTCCCTCCCCATAAATACAGTTTACCTCAAACCCTCAATGGACTTGCCTATAGCCTGCTACAGTTTGCACATCCTGAACTGCGATTCCTCTGCTGTTTCCAAATAAACTTTTGACAATTTTGAGCTTGCCTCAGTTTACCTCTTTATTTAGGTCGACATTCCTTGATGTCAGGAGTGGCATGGGAAGAAGATGACCCTTGAAGAATGACAACCCTCAGAATGAAGCAAGGCTCCACACTGAGCCCCTTGAGTCCACTGCTTCCACGAGTCACTCTCTACTTTCATTTGGCGAGTCTCCTTTTGGATTCTGAGCTCCCTCCCTTTGGTTGAGCTTTCTGATTCAAGCTCTGTTGAAAGGCCTCTTTATGTTGTCCTTTTTGATGACTACTCTACTGTTTGCTTTCTTATTGGAAGCACACTAGAATTTGGGTATAATTCTCTTAAAAGTTTTGAGAGAAAAAGTAAGTAATAATTGTGGGCATGGGTAGAGCAAATAAATGCTGCAAGAATACTCACCACTTCCTTATGAGAGACCAGTCCCCAAAGCAAGAGCCTCACCCAATAGGACAGGATAAGTTGGTCACAGAGGGCCAGACTGAACTGTCAACTGCAAGATAATTTCTACGCAACAAGGGACACCTGTTTACCAGTTGGAAAACTAGAGCAAAGGGTGTCCACCAGGGGAAAAAAGTATCTCATGAAAGGCACACTGTAAAATAAAAGACAACTTCCAACCCTGAAAGCACATCCATCAGGCTGTTTAGTAACTTTTCTTTTACTCTCAGGAAAACTTCTAAAATGTGGAATCCCAGTCACGTGAATGTTCTAAGGGTGGCCCTCCCTCTGGGCTCCCAGTTGGTTTTATGTTATAAAACTATGGTCTCTTCTCATGTATATTTTTGACTAAATGGACCACCTTACTAATGATAATTTAGAACTTCAATGGCCATTATGGGGAACTTTCAGTCTCCCCAGGCTTGTTTTTCTCTGGACTGAATTAGAAGTCCATGGCAATAGAACAAACAATCTGAATGGGATAGCTATTTTAATTGGTACCTAGAGGCTTCTAAAAGTATTCAAGATTCTGAAACTGCCTCTTTACAAAATACTACTTTTAAGTAAACTGAAACAAATAAGCATTGAGAGGAGATAAAGAAGCATCTGAAGTCTTTCCCTTGCAGCACCAGCGAGGTCTCCCCTAATCCCACTGCTCCAGCTCTGCTATATCCACCTTTGCCCTATTATAATCCCTTCCTTTATCCCAACTCCCCTTCTTTTCTAGTGCTGAAACCTTGCCAACTGAACCTTAAAACTCTCTGACAATCCTGCTAAATTATGAATTTCTTATGTACCACGGACTAAAGCTGAATTTAGAGCTATAGTAAGAGATTTTCCCAAGGTAACTGAGGATCCTCATAGATTTGTTGAGGAATTCAATACTGTCACTCAAAATTATCAACCTGGCTTCTCTAATCTTTATCAATTAGTCTATATGTTTGTTGGAGAAGGTCAAGCCAAGCAGTGGACGAAAGCTGCTAATTGAGCGTTAAGTCAAGTACCAGCTCTTTTACATGACCAAGCTTGTGCAGTAGCCAAAAGGCTGCATCTGGCCATTCTGAGGGCTTTCCCTAAACCAGTAAACTGCAACAAATTCAGACATGCACCCAAAAGTCTGATGAATCTGTTCATGATTACTACAGCAAACTCCAAACTGTTTTTAAAGAAAATTCTGAACTCCCTATAGACATTCAATCCCCCAGGGTGGCCCTTAATTGAATGTTTATAAGTGATTTAAACAGAGATCTATCTTGTCAATCTAACTAATCAGTTAGCCTACACCCTAGAAGATGATTCCAAAAGAAGGGTAACTAAAATTTAAATCTCCAACTTTAACAGCTGAAATCTCCCAAGCAGACTCTCCCTGCTGGACTCTGTCATTATCATAGAAAACCCAGCCATCAAAGAAAGGACTGCTACAAATTAAAAAGATTCAGATGATGACAACTTTCCAAGAACCAAGGGTCAGACTCATCCCAATATGGGGCTCCAAGAAAACACAGGGACTGTTTCTCATTCTACCATTAAAGAGACTAGAGGAAACTACTCTCCAGATTGGGGATGAACCTCTTATAATATTAACTGACACAAGAGCTACTCCATCAGTGCTCAACCCCATTACAATTAAACAGTCCCCCCCTTGGAGTAATATATTTATTCAATTAATGGGGGCCTCAAATAAACCAGTGTGTTCCTGTTTCTAAATGTATACACTTTTGCTTGGGACATTTGCAAGATAAACTTCCATTTCTCCTCAGTGAATCAGCTCCCAACCACTTATTAGGACAAGGTTTCCTAGAAAATTATTGTATTGCCATTTCCTTCTCTTGAAAGGGAAAATATAACTCTTGAGTTAGAATCTCCTGAACTTAAATCTCTTGAATTTAATCTCCAAGAAAATCCAAACTCTTTTTCTTTCACAAGTACTTTACAAATCAGGGAAGATCAAATTTCAGACTTATCCCCATTATTAGGTTTAGTATCCCCTGCTCTATGAGCAAATCCCCCAGGGACATATGCAGAATTCATAGTGCCCAAAGTTAAGATCCAAATTGATCCCTTGAAACCTCTCCCCAGAATCAATCAATACCCCCATGAACAAAGAAGCTCTGAATAGGAAAAACAAAGATGGAGATCTAAAGGCTGTTGGTATCACGAAGAAAAGAAACTCTGATTCAGACCAAATAACAAACCGTTCCTACCAGAAAATCTAAAATTTCCATTATTAACCACCATACATGAATTAAATCATTGGTCAACTGATGAAGTAACATTCATAAATCAATACTGGTGGGGAAACACTGGCAAGGCCACACACAGAAAGTACCTTTCTTGATTGCTCTTATCCTAAATGTAATCCAGGGAAGCCTATTCATACTGCCCCCAAGATTTTAATTTACCCAATGAACCATTCGAGGTTTGGCAAATAGATTTCATACAATTGCTCCCATCTCATGGATATAAGTATGCTCTGGTAATGGTTTGCATGTTTTCACATTGCACTGAAGCTTTCCCATGTAGATAGGTGACTACCTCTTCTGTAGCTGAAGTCCTATTAGAATAGACTATTCCTACTTGCAGAACACCCCTTGAAGTTCATAGTGATCAGAGAACCCACTTTACTGGTCAAATACCTTGACAAGCTATTCTGTTTGGCCAATTCTGTAGCACTTTCACTGTTCTTAGCATCCTCAGTCTTTAGGACTGGTCAAGTGTACAAATGGATTTATTAAGACTTAGCTAAATTAGTTGAAATCCTCCAAGTACTCTGGCCAAAAGAATTACCATTGGTTCTTCTAAATCTTAGATCTACTACCATTGGGATACATAAAATTTTTACCTTTTGAAATAATTACAGGATGGTTGATATACCTAGACCTCACTTTTTTTGCCCCACAACTAATAAAGGGGGATACACTTCAAGCTTGCAAGGGCCTGATCAAGTCCATAAAAAATAATCACACTCTGATAGAACAATCTTTCCCTAGTGCACTCCCAGGAGATGAAGACATCCAATGTCACACCCTACAGCCTGAAGAGTTCATCTATTGGAAAATACATCTCCAAAAAGACTTTCTTCAACCTTGCTGGAAAGGCTCCTCCCTGGTATCCTTAACTAACTCCTGTGCAGCCAAATTCAAGGAATAGACTCCTGGATACAGGTGCCACATCTAAACAAAATCCCCAAAACCTGAATGGACCTATATACCAAATGGTGACCTGAAACTGAAAGTTTCTAGGGACTGAAGTACCTGAAGTCTAAAATAGACGAGATATCTGGACCAGGCCTATATAAATTTCCTTTTTTTCCTTTCTTGTCTCACTCTATATTTAGTTAAATCATGTCATTCATGCTTTCAATTATTCTTTCCCTAGTTTTCCTACCATTCTTTACTTTAGCTTTAACACATCCTTTTATCCCTCCCTTAATAAAAAACTCTCTAATTCTGCTAAATTTATTTATTTTTAAGATTTTGTTTATTTGACAGAGACAGAGAGAGGGAACACAAGGAGGAGGAGTGGGAGAGAGAAAAGAGGCTTGCCGCCGAGCAGGGAGCCTGATGTGGGGCTTGATCCCAGGACCCTGGGACCATGACCTGAGCTGAAGGCAGACGCTTAATGACTGAGCCACCCAGGCACCCCTCTGCTAAATTTATTGATTGTTGGATTTGTGCATGAGCAAATATTCATGATGAATGTGACTTGTTGGCCTGGCCACCTTCTTTAGAAGGATGGCAAAACCCATCTGGTAAGGATATAGGATTTTCCTTTGAAAGCTTGGAAATCACACATGTCCTCCCTTTCAGAAGACTGGCACCAAATATTATGGCTTTCCTTTGGATACTCCCTATTCATAATGGGATAACCCTCACTCAGGTCTGGACTCTTACCCAAAATCTTTGTTATATTTCAAAAACATAATGATGGGAATGGCAAAACTATAGGATGGCCCCCACTAAATATTTGTAACTATACCATTTTATATAATCCAGGTGAACATGAATTCACTCCCTGCTGGAATCCAGAAGACTGTATCATTGCCTCCATTAATGTATCTTTATGGTGGGGCAATGAAAACTAATAATACTGGAAAATTGGAAGCTAATGTCCTCCCAACTCAATGGTACTTCATTGGGAATTAACAAAAAATCTGGGGAATGGTGGAAACTTAATTCAAATTACTTTTGCAGTAGAAATCCTCTATATCTCCACCAAAATCTTATTTACACTAGATCAGCTCTCTTGTAACTTCAGATCTACAGAAATTTAAGGTACTCACATAATCATTCCCACAATGCTAGTAAATCAGATTATGATTATAATGATTATATTTCTGATCATGAGATCCCCTCTTTTATTCCAGGGAAAAATATCTGGGCAAAGAGACCCAACTGTGCCTTAGAAGACATTGGATATTTCTTTTTATGTGGAAGAAACACGAACTCTACACTTCCCCTTAATTGGAAGGGATGTTTTGGGATCACTGGCCTCACATCTGACAGTGAAATTAGAAAAACTCTTCCCTCCACTGCTTATATACCTAATCTGGGGTCCTTTATCAACTTAAAAGGGTGTGCCAGAACTGGGAAGGTTATGATTTTGGATGGATGCCTACATATAACCCTACATTAGATAGAAAGGGTTTGGGGCAGGCTTTCACCAGAGCCTTTTTAGCTTGGGTTGGAGTAGCAGACCTTGAAAAAGCAATTCACAATCTTTCTATAGTTATGTCTACCACTTTCAATGCTTCTATCTGAGCTTTTGAGTATCAACAAACTCAAATAGACAGCCTTGCTGAAGTAGTCCTACAAAAACTGCAGAGCCCTTAACCTTCTCACTGCTCAGCAGAGGAACCTGTGCCCTACTTGAAGAACTTCGTTTTTATGTCAGTAAGTCAGGGAAAATAACACAAGAACTAAAAATAATGAAGGACAATATCAATTTGCTAGCAGAAGCTGGCCAAGCTCCTAGAACTTGGGGCATTTTTGATCTACTAAATATAGGCAAGCGAGGAAGCTGGTTGAAAAGTGCATTTTAATCAATAGCTATCATTGGGCTTTTGATCCTCAGTTTAATCTTTTTAATTAAATTTCTACTGTTTGGTATTAGTAAACAAATGCCTTATTCCCAAACGTATGTACAAAATAAAATTCTTCTCCTTTCAAAGGCTTTTCCTGGAATTCAACTGACAGTGGAAACTAAACTGTGTACTTCAGAGGGACATGGCTGAGATTCCTCATTTTTCAATCCTCTTGTTGTTCAAATGAGGCAAGTGAAACTCTTTATCATTTCCCTCCTCCATGGGACAAGACACCTGAGGATAGTCCTCCTCAGCTTAATGGGAAAAGACACCTGAGGACTACCCTCTAAGCTCCATGGGACATAGAATACAATCTACCTGCAATCCAATTACACTTTTAAAAAAATTAGCAGACAACATCTGAATGACATAATTGATCCGAAGTGTTTTCTGAAAAAGATCTTGATCAAAAGGAGGAAATGTGATGAATTTCAATCTAAAATGGAACCAGAGCACATAAAACGGAAAATTTCATGCATGTGTCCTTAGGAAAACAAAACTTAAAGACTGAGAGACTAATGTAAATAGAGCCTACACCAAACCTTCAACAGACTCACCTGTAGCTTGCTATAGTTTGCATGTCTGGAATTGCAATTCCTCTCCTATTCCCGAATAAGTTCATCTTTTTGACAAGTTTGAGCTTGCCTCAGTTTACCCCTTTATTTAGGTCAATAAGAGTACTGTATGTTTTTTCTAACTTGTGGAAAACATGTTGAGATCATGAATCTAAATAATTTCTTTTCAGGGGAAAACATAATCCTGCCACTTAACCCTATTTAACAAGTTCAAAAACACTGAGATGAGAAATGGCGTAACAATGCATTCATTCCAATAATGCTGCTGTTTTTAAGAAGAAGAAAAATTAATCTCTGGGATCATTCTGTGACTAACAGGTTTAGGAACACTTAACTAGCTCTGTGATTTTGAAAGTTACTTATAACCCAAGCAGGTGATTTGACAACCCATATTCTTGAGGTTGGGAATACCACCTGCTCACCCATTCTAAAAGCACCATGTGGGATGCAGTAGTATTTTAAATAAAAAGAAAAATTAAATTTAATTTCATATTGAGATTTATCTGGTCATTTCAAAATATTTCTTGACCCATCAAAGAAAACATCTACCTTGTGGTTGGCAATCAGTGCTCTGAATTGAAATTGGCTGAGAAGAAAATAGGATGTGAGAAATATTTTTGAATGCAATATCTATATTATATTATGAAATGATAAACAGATTCCTACTTACTAAAACATCCAGAAAGTTCTAGGTGAGCTATCATGGTTGATAGCAAGACCCCATCTACCAATTAAAATAAACTGTCATCAACCATTTATTAATTCAATAGGCAATTCCTGAGCACCCGGTATGTGCCAAGAATTTTTCATGCCATTGTTTTATGGAAATATCAGCAAATAAGGCAAAAGGTGAGTCACCACCTTCACAAGGCTAACATTCTGGTGAAGGATAGGAGTGGAGCACAAGACAGGGAATAAACAGGTAAAAATAGATGAAGAAGGAATGGAAAACAGTGGTAAAAACTATGATAAAAATAGAACAAGGGATGGGATAGTGACTCTGTGAGATGTAAGGCAAGAAAGAACTTCCGATGGGGTGGTCTTGGAAGACGTCTTAGAAAAGTTGACATTTAAGCTGTGGCATTAATGCAAAGGTCTTGGCAAAAAGCATTCTAAACTGAGGGAGGAGCAAATGCAAAGGTCCAGAACCAATTTGGTGTTTTGGGGAAACAGAAAGAAGTCCAGTGAGTGAGCATGCGGGGAAAACAGTTATGAGCAGGAGTAGTTCATGCACTGCCTCAAGCCTTAGTGAAGAGTTGGGATGTCACTCTAAAGATGTTGGGGTGCTACTGGAATGTCTTAAACAGGAGGATGGCCTGATCCAATTTATATTTTAAAAAGCTTGCACTAGTTGGTGTGTGGTGGGCATGTTATTATGGGGCAAGAGAGGAGGCAGGGTCACCAGTTGGGTAGACACTGTGGTCATTCAGGTAAGAGGTGTTGCTGCCTTCAACTAGAGGGTGGCCATGAAGGCAGAAAGAAGTAAGCCTCAAAATCTTGTAGTTCTTACGTTAACCATTTATGGCACTGTCTGTGGACTTTTTGCCTCTTCTGGTAGACTATTATAACTGCTACCATTTATAAAGTGCCCCATGTTGCTCTGGGCTTCATACACATTGAATCCTTGTAACAATTTCATCCCAAGCTCATGTGTGAGGCGGTTAACTAACTCCCCAAGGCCACAAAGCTAGTGAGGGTCATATTAAGATTTACCTCGGTCTGTCTGATTCCGAGCAAGGCACAACTCGGCCAATATACTGTAGTGTCTTAATTTAACCTACCTTAGGGGCCAAGTTAGCCCAGGGAAATCAGAGCACAGCTGAGTTTCGTTAATGGTTCTTAAACGAAGGGCAGTAAAACTACCAGGAAGGGAGCTCTTGCCTAAAATGCAGATTCCTGAGCCCTGTCCTGAAAATGCAGAATCAGAATCTCTAGGTTTGGGGCCTGGGAATGTGAATTTTAAAAATGCTCCCAAGTGACACTCAGGAAAATTTGCAAAGACCGCAAAGTAGGTTGGTGGAAAGGTTAGGTAGGAAATGAAGATCTAGAGCACCTCACTCCTACAACCCCTGATCCAGAGAAAATATAGGCCCACTTGAGTGGGCCCAAGCTGAGTCTCAGCTAGCCCCCTCAAATCCACTTGGAAATTCATGATGTGAGTAATATACTGGTATGATATACTCAGACCTTCTGGAAGCTTTCTATTTTAAATAATTACTCTTGATGATGAGGTACTAAGTCCATTTGTCGCCCTAGCTGAGGAAGTACGAGCCGCTCAACTTGTAAACATCATGTATTTTAAAGGCAAAACCATCTTTCTAAAAAATTGTTTTGATATTTTAGCTTTTTCAACACATGGGAGTCAGGCCATACTCATAAAACCAACTTACCTATTAGACAGGATATACACAGTGCCTAGGGCCCACAAGACTTCTAAGGGTGTACAAAAATGTTTTCATTTCTTTTAAAACCAGAAGATAAACACGAACATATTCTGGCCTGGATTATATTAAATTTTTACCAATGCAATTGTAAAATATAATTTTAATTATTTTTTTTAATCAAGAAGTGGCCCATGAAGACAACAGTGCCTCGGGCACACAGAAGTAATAATGTCACCCTACTTAGTCACAGCTTGGGGCCCAGGTGAGAGAAACCTTACCTGGCATGCATTGTATAAGAGCTGATGTTCGAACTTCTTGATCCCCAGAATGTTCTGGAACATCTCATAGAGCTGCTCCTTGCTCAGAATCAGCTCGGAGGCTGCACTGGCTGTCATCCGGGCCTGCTGCTTCCTGGGGTCCTCTTCCCCACGGTAGATGGCATCAAACTTGGCCATCCAGGAGCTCAGCACAGTCTCCTTGCTGAGCCCATCAATCTCAGGCAGGCTGCGCACCCTCTTCTCGATGTGCTTCTTGAAGACCTCCCTGGAGTCATTGGCAGAGCAGCCCCCACTCTGCACCATACGGGCCACACGGTCACTCTTCAGGAACACCTGAGCAAGAATAGGGACAGGAAAGATATTAGGGACTCAGCCCTGGAAATACCAGTTTCCTAGGGCTGAGGGCTGGGCTGACCGCCATTATGGGCATCATGGGAGGGACCAGCATCCTGCCCCACTATCTCCTAGTTGTGTGAACTCAGAGAAGTCACTTACATGTTTTGCTTTTGTGTCCACATCTGGAAAATGAAAATAATAATAGTACTTACCAGGTTGTTAAAAGGATTACATTGGGACAGTAATATCATGAGAGGCAGCATATACTACATAGACTCTGTGCTCGAACAGCATGGGTTCTTTCTCTACCACTTATTGGCTGTTGTTTCTCTCAACAAGTTAACCTCTTTGTACCTCAATTTTTTCATCTATAAAATGGGATGACAGTAGTCTCTACATCATAGGTATTTTTAAATGAGGATTAAATGGATTCATATATGATAACCACTTTAAAAAGTGGCCCATAGTAATGCCGTATGGGTTGTTATTACGGTTATTATTATTTTTTTGACTTTTTACATTGAAGTATAGTTAACGTACAATGTTACATTAGTTTCAGGCATATAACATAGTGATTCAGCAAGTTTATACGTTATGTCACACTGACCACAGTGTAGCTACCATCTGTCAGCATACAATTCTATTATAATACCATTGACTATATTCCTTATGCTCTGCCTTTTATCCCAGGACTTCCTCATTCCATAACTGGAAGCCTGTATCTCCCACTCCCCTTCACCCATTTTGCCCATCTCCCACCCCTCTCCTCTGGCAACCGTCAGTTTGTTCTCTTTATTTATGGGTCCATTTCTGCTTTTTATTTATTTATTCATTTGTTTTACTTTTTAGACTCCACATATAAGTAAAATCATATAGCATTTGTCTTTTTCTACCAGATTTATTTCACTTAGAATAATACTCTCTAGGTCTATCCATGTTGTAGCAAATGGCAAGATCTCATTCTTTTTTACGTCTAAGTAATATTCTCAAGGGTGTACATGTACACACACACACTGCATCTTCATTATCCATTCATCTACTGATGGACACTTAGGTTGTTTCTATACCTTGGCTACTGCAAATACTGCACTGAACATAGGGGTGCATATATCTTTTCAAATTAGTGTTTTTGTTTTCTTTGGGTAAATACCCAGTAGTGGAATTACTGGATCATATTGTATTTCTCTTTTTAGTTTTCTGAGGAACCTCCACACTGTTTTCCAAAGTGGTTGCATCAATCTACGTTCTCACCAACAGTGCATGAGCATTCCTTTTTCTCCATGACCTCACCAACTCTTACAAGCCAGGGTGTCTCACCTCACACCAGTCAGAATGGCTAAAATTAACAAGTCAGGAAATGACAGATGTTGGCGGGGATGAGGAGAAAGGGGAACCCTCCTACCCTGTTGGTGGGAATGCAAGCTGGTGCAACCACTCTGGAAAACAGTATGGAGGTTCCTCAAAAAGTTGAAAATAGAGCTACCATACGA